>NW_028119497.1:37500-40343 GCF_965119305.1 Pelophylax lessonae | reverse complement strand
GCTCGATCCCAAGATCCAACTACGAGCTTTTTAACTGCAGCAACTTTAATATACGCTATTGGAGCTGGAATTACCGCGGCTGCTGGCACCAGACTTGCCCTCCAATAGATCCTCGTTAAAGGATTTAAAGTGTACTCATTCCAATTACAGGGCCTCGAAGAGTCCTGTATTGTTATTTTTCGTCACTACCTCCCGAGTCGGGAGTGGGTAATTTGCGCGCCTGCTGCCTTCCTTGGATGTGGTAGCCGTTTCTCAGGCTCCCTCTCCGGAATCGAACCCTGATTCCCCGTTACCCGTGGTCACCATGGTAGGCGCAGAAAGTACCATCGAAAGTTGATAGGGCAGACATCCGAATGTATCGTCGCCGTCACGGGGACGTGCGATCGGCCCGAGGTTATCTAGAGTCACCAAAGCGGCCGGGGAGGGGAGGCCGGGGCCCCCCCGGGCCCCCGGATTGGTTTTGGTCTGATAAATGCACGCATCCCTGGGGGTCAGCGCTCGTCGGCATGTATTAGCTCTAGAATTACCACAGTTATCCAAGTAACAGATGGAGCGATCAAAGGAACCATAACTGATTAATGAGCCATTCGCAGTTTCACTGTACCGGCCGTGTGTACTTACACGTGCATGGCTTAATCTTTGAGACAAGCATATGCTACTGGCAGGATCAACCAGGTAGCCCGGGTTGTTGGACGCGAGGTCGGCCCCGACGGAGAACCGGGGGCCGCCTCGTCTGCTCCGGGCGCTCCCCCCGAGCCCGGGAGGGCGAGGGGGGCGCCGCGGCGTCTGAATCCGTGGCTGCCGAGCGGGAGAGGGGGGGGGGGGGGGTCGGCGGGGTACCGGGCGCGCCTGAACGGGGGGCGGCCGCGCCGTCCCGCACCCCCCCCGGGTGCGGGTCGCGGGAGTTGAGGGCCATGTGCGCACCGCCGCCGGGGCGGGAGGCCGTGGGCGCGGGGTCGGGACACCCCCCTAGGGCGACGGCCCGGGGAGAGGAGCGGGGCCGGAGGCCGCCGTTCCCCCCACGCGGGGCGCGCTCCTAGGGCGGACCCGGCCGCGACGGACCTGCCGGCCGTCCGGCGGCGTCTATCCGGCCGTCTGGATGCTCATTCGGGTCCTGGCAGACTCACCTGGCCCTCCGCGGTGGAGGTCCGCGGGCCGGGAGGCGGGGCGCCTCCGACCGCGGGGGCCGCGGGGAACCGCCGCCTGGTCGGCGGGGGCCGGCGCTCCCGAGGCGGACGGGAGGGGGGCGAGGCGCCCGGGGCGGCCCGCAGCCTCCGGGGCTGGGGCCTGGGCGCGCTCTGCCCTCCCCGCCGGGAGGCGGTGGGCCAGCATCTGTCTCTTGCCGGTGTCGAGGGCTCCGGGAAACCACCCTCTCATATATCCGCAGCAGCAATTCCCTCCGACCCCCTTCCCGACCGGAGTTCCAGGCGCGGACCGGCCGAAAACCGGAATTTCGGTCCGCTCCCCTGGAACTCCCGGCCGGCCGCGGCAGGCAAATCCGTCCTCATCCGCGACTTCCGCGGCCCGCCGGCGGAAAATCACGCTAAGTCCCGCCGGCCAGCTTGGGAAGCCCGGCCAGCATGGCGCGCGGTGCCGTTTCGCGGCCGGAAAAACGGCAAAGTCCCGCCGGCCAGCTTGGGAAGCCCGGCCAGCATGGCGCGCGGCCGGAAAACGGCAAAGTCCCGCCGGCCAGCTTGGGAAGCCCGGCCAGCGTGGCGCGGGGTGCCGTTTCGCGGCCGGAAAAAACGGCAAAGTCCCGCCGGCCAGCTTGGGAAGCCCGGCCAGCATGGCGCGCGGCCGGAAAACGGCAGAGTCCCGCCGGCCAGCTTGGGTGGACCGGCCAGCATGGCGCGGGGTGCCGTTTCGCGGCCGGAAAAAACGGCAAAGTCCCGCCGGCCAGCTTGGGAAGCCCGGCCAGCATGGCGCGCGGCCGGAAAACGGCAGAGTCCCGCCGGCCAGCTTGGGTGGACCGGCCAGCATGGCGCGGGGTGCCGTTTCGCGGCCGGAAAAACGGCAAAGTCCCGCCGGCCAGCTTGGGAAGCCCGGCCAGCATGGCGCGCGGCCCGGAAAACGGCAGAGTCCCGCCGGCCAGCTTGGGTGGACCGGCCAGCATGGCGCGGGGTGCCGTTTCGCGGCCGGAAAAACGGCAAAGTCCCGCCGGCCAGCTTGGGAAGCCCGGCCAGCATGGCGCGCGGCCGGAAAACGGCAGAGTCCCGCCGGCCAGCTTGGGTGGGGGTGGACCGGCCAGCATGGCGCGGGGTGCCGTTTCGCGGCCGGTCGCCCTGGCGCGGGAGCCGACGTCCCCCCCTCGGACTTTTTCGACTTTTTGACCACCGGGGGGTATAGCCGGCGGCGGCCTCGACCCGCACCCTCGAGGGGGGCCTCCGGAAAAATTATCTCGTGACCCCTTGGGTCCAGGGACCCCAAACTCGCACCTCGCCTAGAGGGGGTCCCCGACCCCCGGCCCACCGAGTTTCGTGTCCCTGCCGCCTACGGTTCCGGAGATATCGACCGGTAAAACCCGCAAGTTCCGTCCGCCGAGGCTGCGGTAATACGCGGCTGAATCGCGGCTCGACGCCCGCTGCCTCCCCGGCCGCCGGAGGCTCCCGCGTCCGGGTCGGTTCTCCCCCTCCGCTTCCAGCCAGGGACCCCAAATTTTTCAGGACCTCGCCCGCCCCCTGGCCACGTAAAACGCGGAGCTCGAATCCCCCCTCGCCCAGGGGTCCGGAGATATCGGCCGGTAAAAACCGCAAGTTCCATCCGCCGAGGCTGCGGTAATCCGCGGCTGAATCGCGGCTCGACGCCCGCAGCGTCCCCGGCAGGGGACCGCCGGTATTCGGGAG
>NW_028119497.1:12500-15000 GCF_965119305.1 Pelophylax lessonae | reverse complement strand
TGGGAAGCCCGGCCAGCGTGGCGCGGGGTGCCGTTTCGCGGCCGGAAAAACGGCAAAGTCCCGCCGGCCAGCTTGGGAAGCCCGGCCAGCATGGCGCGCGGCCGGAAAACGGCAGAGTCCCGCCGGCCAGCTTGGGTGGACCGGCCAGCATGGCGCGGGGTGCCGTTTCGCGGCCGGAAAAACGGCAAAGTCCCGCCGGCCAGCTTGGGAAGCCCGGCCAGCATGGCGCGCGGCCGGAAAACGGCAGAGTCCCGCCGGCCAGCTTGGGTGGACCGGCCAGCATGGCGCGGGGTGCCGTTTCGCGGCCGGAAAAACGGCAAAGTCCCGCCGGCCAGCTTGGGAAGCCCGGCCAGCATGGCGCGCGGCCGGAAAACGGCAGAGTCCCGCCGGCCAGCTTGGGTGGACCGGCCAGCATGGCGCGGGGTGCCGTTTCGCGGCCGGAAAAACGGCAAAGTCCCGCCGGCCAGCTTGGGAAGCCCGGCCAGCATGGCGCGCGGCCGGAAAACGGCAGAGTCCCGCCGGCCAGCTTGGGTGGACCGGCCAGCATGGCGCGGGGTGCCGTTTCGCGGCCGGTCGCCCTGGCGCGGGAGCCGACGTCCCCCCCCTCGGACTTTTTCGACTTTTTGACCACCGGGGGGTATAGCCGGCGGCGGCCTCGACCCGCACCCTCGAGGGGGGCCTCCGGAAAAATTATCTCGTGACCCCTTGGGTCCAGGGACCCCAAACTCGCACCTCGCCTAGAGGGGGTCCCCGACCCCCGGCCCACCGAGTTTCGTGTCCCTGCCGCCTACGGTTCCGGAGATATCGACCGGTAAAACCCGCAAGTTCCGTCCGCCGAGGCTGCGGTAATACGCGGCTGAATCGCGGCTCGACGCCCGCTGCCTCCCCGGCCGCCGGAGGCTCCCGCGTCCGGGGTCGGTTCTCCCCCTCCGCTTCCAGCCAGGGACCCCAAATTTTTCAGGGACCTCGCCCGCCCCCCTGGCCACGTAAAACGCGGAGCTCGAATCCCCCCTCGCCCAGGGGTCCGGAGATATCGGCCGGTAAAAACCGCAAGTTCCATCCGCCGAGGCTGCGGTAATCCGCGGCTGAATCGCGGCTCGACGCCCGCAGCGTCCCCGGCAGGGGACCGCCGGTATTCGGGAGCCCGCCGCTCCTCGCCCGTTGCACCCAGAGACCCCAGACTTGCACCGGATCTAGAGGGGGTCCCCGACCCCCGGCCCACCGAGTTTCGCGTCCCTGCCGCCTACGGTCCCGGAGATATCGACCGGTAAAAACCGCAAGTTCCGTCCGCCGAGGCTGCGGCAGGACCCGGCTAGATCGCGGCACACCGCTCGCGGCGTCCCCGGCCACCGCAAAGGCTCCCGGCGGCGAGCTTGGGTTGCCCGGCCAGCATGGCGCGAGGTGCCGTTTCGCGGCCGGAAAAACGGCAAAGTCCCGCCGGCCAGCTTGGGAATCCCGGCCAGCATGGCGCGAGGTGCCGTTTCGCGGCCGGTCGCCCTGGCGCGGGAGCCGACGTCCCCCCCTCGGACTTTTTCGACTTTTTGACCACCGGGGGGTATAGCCGGCGGCGGCCTCGACCCGCACCCTCGAGGGGGGCCTCCGGAAAAATTATCTCGTGACCCCTTGGGTCCAGGGACCCCAAACTCGCACCTCGCCTAGAGGGGGTCCCCGACCCCCGGCCCACCGAGTTTCGTGTCCCTGCCGCCTACGGTTCCGGAGATATCGACCGGTAAAACCCGCAAGTTCCGTCCGCCGAGGCTGCCGCAAGCCGCGGCTTAATCGCGGCTCGACGCCCGCTGCCTCCCCGGCCGCCGGGGGCTCCCGCGTCCGGGGTCGGTTCTCCCCCTCCGCTTCCGGCCAGGGACCCCAAATTTTTCGGGGGCCTCGCCCGCCCCCCTGGCCACGTAAAACGCGGAGCTCGAACCCCCCCTCGCCCAGGGGTCCGGAGATATCGGCCGGTAAAAACCGCAAGTTCCGTCCGCCGAGGCTGCGGTAATACGCGGCTGAATCGCGGCTCGACGCCCGCTGCCTCCCCGGCCGCCGGGGGCTCCCGCGTCCGGGGTCGGTTCTCCCCCTCCGCTTCCAGCCAGGGACCCCAAATTTTTCAGGGACCTCGCCCGCCCCCCTGGCCACGTAAAACGCGGAGCTCGAACCCCCCCTCGCCCAGGGGTCCGGAGATATCGGCCGGTAAAAACCGCAAGTTCCGTCCGCCGAGGCTGCGGTAATACGCGGCTGAATCGCGGCTCGACGCCCGCTGCCTCCCCGGCCGCCGGGGGCTCCCGCGTCCGGGGTCGGTTCTCCCCCTCCGCTTCCAGCCAGGGACCCCAAATTTTTCAGGGACCTCGCCCGCCCCCCTGGCCACGTAAAACGCGGAGCTCGAACCCCCCCTCGCCCAGGGGTCCGGAGATATCGGCCGGTAAAAACCGCAAGTTCCGTCCGCCGAGGCTGCGGTAATACGCGGCTGAATCGCGGCTCGACGCCCGCTGCCTCCCCGGCCGCC
>NW_028119497.1:0-2500 GCF_965119305.1 Pelophylax lessonae | reverse complement strand
GCGCGGGGTGCCGTTTCGCGGCCGGAAAAACGGCAAAGTCCCGCCGGCCAGCTTGGGAAGCCCGGCCAGCATGGCGCGCGGCCGGAAAACGGCAGAGTCCCGCCGGCCAGCTTGGGTGGACCGGCCAGCATGGCGCGGGGTGCCGTTTCGCGGCCGGTCGCCCTGGCGCGGGAGCCGACGTCCCCCCCCTCGGACTTTTTCGACTTTTTGACCACCGGGGGGTATAGCCGGCGGCGGCCTCGACCCGCACCCTCGAGGGGGGCCTCCGGAAAAATTATCTCGTGACCCCTTGGGTCCAGGGACCCCAAACTCGCACCTCGCCTAGAGGGGGTCCCCGACCCCCGGCCCACCGAGTTCGTGTCCCTGCCGCCTACGGTTCCGGAGATATCGACCGGTAAAACCCGCAAGTTCCGTCCGCCGAGGCTGCGGTAATACGCGGCTGAATCGCGGCTCGACGCCCGCTGCCTCCCCGGCCGCCGGAGGCTCCCGCGTCCGGGGTCGGTTCTCCCCCTCCGCTTCCAGCCAGGGACCCCAAATTTTTCAGGGACCTCGCCCGCCCCCCTGGCCACGTAAAACGCGGAGCTCGAATCCCCCCTCGCCCAGGGGTCCGGAGATATCGGCCGGTAAAAACCGCAAGTTCCATCCGCCGAGGCTGCGGTAATCCGCGGCTGAATCGCGGCTCGACGCCCGCAGCGTCCCCGGCAGGGGACCGCCGGTATTCGGGAGCCCGCCGCTCCTCGCCCGTTGCACCCAGAGACCCCAGACTTGCACCGGATCTAGAGGGGTCCCCGACCCCCGGCCCACCGAGTTTCGCGTCCCTGCCGCCTACGGTCCCGGAGATATCGACCGGTAAAAACCGCAAGTTCCGTCCGCCGAGGCTGCGGCAGGACCCGGCTAGATCGCGGCACACCGCTCGCGGCGTCCCCGGCCACCGCAAAGGCTCCCGGCGGCGAGCTTGGGTTGCCCGGCCAGCATGGCGCGAGGTGCCGTTTCGCGGCCGGAAAAACGGCAAAGTCCCGCCGGCCAGCTTGGGAATCCCGGCCAGCATGGCGCGAGGTGCCGTTTCGCGGCCGGTCGCCCTGGCGCGGGAGCCGACGTCCCCCCCTCGGACTTTTTCGACTTTTTGACCACCGGGGGGTATAGCCGGCGGCGGCCTCGACCCGCACCCTCGAGGGGGGCCTCCGGAAAAATTATCTCGTGACCCCTTGGGTCCAGGGACCCCAAACTCGCACCTCGCCTAGAGGGGGTCCCCGACCCCCGGCCCACCGAGTTTCGTGTCCCTGCCGCCTACGGTTCCGGAGATATCGACCGGTAAAACCCGCAAGTTCCGTCCGCCGAGGCTGCCGCAAGCCGCGGCTTAATCGCGGCTCGACGCCCGCTGCCTCCCCGGCCGCCGGGGGCTCCCGCGTCCGGGGTCGGTTCTCCCCCTCCGCTTCCGGCCAGGGACCCCAAATTTTTCGGGGGCCTCGCCCGCCCCCCTGGCCACGTAAAACGCGGAGCTCGAACCCCCCCTCGCCCAGGGGTCCGGAGATATCGGCCGGTAAAAACCGCAAGTTCCGTCCGCCGAGGCTGCGGTAATACGCGGCTGAATCGCGGCTCGACGCCCGCTGCCTCCCCGGCCGCCGGGGGCTCCCGCGTCCGGGGTCGGTTCTCCCCCTCCGCTTCCAGCCAGGGACCCCAAATTTTTCAGGGACCTCGCCCGCCCCCCTGGCCACGTAAAACGCGGAGCTCGAACCCCCCCTCGCCCAGGGGTCCGGAGATATCGGCCGGTAAAAACCGCAAGTTCCGTCCGCCGAGGCTGCGGTAATACGCGGCTGAATCGCGGCTCGACGCCCGCTGCCTCCCCGGCCGCCGGGGGCTCCCGCGTCCGGGGTCGGTTCTCCCCCTCCGCTTCCAGCCAGGGACCCCAAATTTTTCAGGGACCTCGCCCGCCCCCCTGGCCACGTAAAACGCGGAGCTCGAACCCCCCCTCGCCCAGGGGTCCGGAGATATCGGCCGGTAAAAACCGCAAGTTCCGTCCGCCGAGGCTGCGGTAATACGCGGCTGAATCGCGGCTCGACGCCCGCTGCCTCCCCGGCCGCCGGAGGCTCCCGCGTCCGGGGTCGGTTCTCCCCCTCCGCTTCCAGCCAGGGACCCCAAATTTTTCGGGGACCTCGCCCGCCCCCCTGGCCACGTAAAACGCGGAGCTCGAACCTCCCCTCGCCCCGCGGTCCGGAGATACGGCCGGTGTCCCGAGACTACTTGAACATCTGGACTTTGACTTTTTTTTGGGAGACGGGGCCAGCGGGTGCCCCGACGCACAGCCTCCCCGGCGAATTCCAGCCCTTCCTTCTCGGGACCCGTCGGGTCCACCGACACCAAGCTTTCGCCAGACCTAGAGGGGTCCTCGACCCCAGGGCCCGCCGAGTTTCAAGTCCCTGCGGCCTACGGTCCTGGAGATACCGACGCGTAAAAAACGCAAGTTCCGATCCGCCGGGGCTGCGGGTTGCTCCCGCCGAAT
>NW_028119498.1:0-40454 GCF_965119305.1 Pelophylax lessonae | reverse complement strand
GTCCTTTTTTTTTTTTTTTTGTTTTGCAATAAACTGGTATTTAACCCCTGTGTGTTTGTGTTTTTTCTTGATTTGTGTCAGTTTCTTGGTCTGTGTTTCCATGCTTCCATCCTTTTCAGCACAATGCATATGCTGCTGCAATGGCAGCTTTTCAGCAGACTGACAATATCTATTCTTTTAATTTGTGTTTCTTTTCTCATGTCATTTTTGTATTTTTGCAAAGTTTATTTCAGTCCACCACCCTTTTCTTACAAACATATAGATAGCAAGGGCCAGAATTTCGACAAGACAGCCAGATAATACACGCAGAGTGTGTGAAGGCCCGATATGAAGCCTACGTACAAGTCGAAGCTACGACAATGCAGAGTCCTGTTGAACGGCTTGACTTTTCTCTACTTCCCTCTCTGTAGTCAATGAGTCGGCTAGTACTCCGACAGTCGAGGGATTTTCTGGCCTGTGTCTCCCTCTAGTGGGTTCCTTTGTCCACGTGAACAGGAGGCGGCTCTATGCAAATCCTAGCCCTCGTTAGGCACACCGATGAGCACCTGATGGATACATGTGTTTGTAATCTGTATTTGGCCTTGCTTGCTTAAAGTTTGGATTGACGAGCAAACTGGCCTTGACCCCGAAGGTGCTAAATGGACAGGTGTCTGGGCGTGTTTAGACCATGGGCTATAGGAAGGAGGAAGTAGGCCTCAGGCATAGCTAGGTGTGAAAGTCTGAGGATTAGTGGCTCTGGGCAAACAGCAGGGAGCCAGACGGGAGGCAGCAGATCTCTGCGAGCGATTGACGTCGCCCTGGACGCCGCTCGCTCGGAAAAGACGATAATTGGGTTATCGCTTCTCGGCCTTTTGGCTAAGATCAAGTGTAGTATCTGTTCTTATCAGTTTAATATCTGATACGTCCCCTATCTGGGGACCATATATTAAATGGATTTTTAGAACAGGGAGATGGAAGAAGAGCTTGCTCTGTCCACTCCACGCATCGACCTGGTATTGCAGTACCTCCAGGACCGGTGCACCCCTTTCTTATGCAGTTTTCTAAAAAACAGATTGAAATGAAAAACTTAACAAGAAGGTTTTTCTGTCTTTTGCTTGCAATGTTGTTTGCTTGTGTTCTTTCTCGTTGAGTTGTTCGCAGTCCTTTTTTTTTTTTTTTTGTTTTGCAATAAACTGGTATTTAACCCCTGTGTGTTTGTGTTTTTCTTGATTTGTGTCAGTTTCTTGGTCTGTGTTTCCATGCTTCCATCCTTTTCAGCACAATGCATATGCTGCTGCAATGGCAGCTTTTCAGCAGACTGACAATATCTATTCTTTTAATTTGTGTTTCTTTTCTCATGTCATTTTTGTATTTTTGCAAAGTTTATTTCAGTCCACCACCCTTTTCTTACAAACATATAGATAGCAAGGGCCAGAATTTCGACAAGACAGCCAGATAATACACGCAGAGTGTGTGAAGGCCCGATATGAAGCCTACGTACAAGTCGAAGCTACGACAATGCAGAGTCCTGTTGAACGGCTTGACTTTTCTCTACTTCCCTCTCTGTAGTCAATGAGTCGGCTAGTACTCCGACAGTCGAGGGATTTTCTGGCCTGTGTCTCCCTCTAGTGGGTTCCTTTGTCCACGTGAACAGGAGGCGGCTCTATGCAAATCCTAGCCCTCGTTAGGCACACCGATGAGCACCTGATGGATACATGTGTTTGTAATCTGTATTTGGCCTTGCTTGCTTAAAGTTTGGATTGACGAGCAAACTGGCCTTGACCCCGAAGGTGCTAAATGGACAGGTGTCTGGGCGTGTTTAGACCATGGGCTATAGGAAGGAGGAAGTAGGCCTCAGGCATAGCTAGGTGTGAAAGTCTGAGGATTAGTGGCTCTGGGCAAACAGCAGGGAGCCAGACGGGAGGCAGCAGATCTCTGCGAGCGATTGACGTCGCCCTGGACGCCGCTCGCTCGGAAAAGACGATAATTGGGTTATCGCTTCTCGGCCTTTTGGCTAAGATCAAGTGTAGTATCTGTTCTTATCAGTTTAATATCTGATACGTCCCCTATCTGGGGACCATATATTAAATGGATTTTTAGAACAGGGAGATGGAAGAAGAGCTTGCTCTGTCCACTCCACGCATCGACCTGGTATTGCAGTACCTCCAGGACCGGTGCACCCCTTTCTTATGTGCAGTTTTCTAAAAAACAGATTGAAATGAAAAACTTAACAAGAAGGTTTTTCTGTCTTTTGCTTGCAATGTTGTTTGCTTGTGTTCTTTCTCGTTGAGTTGTTCGCAGTCCTTTTTTTTTTTTTTTTGTTTTGCAATAAACTGGTATTTAACCCCTGTGTGTTTGTGTTTTTCTTGATTTGTGTCAGTTTCTTGGTCTGTGTTTCCATGCTTCCATCCTTTTCAGCACAATGCATATGCTGCTGCAATGGCAGCTTTTCAGCAGACTGACAATATCTATTCTTTTAATTTGTGTTTCTTTTCTCATGTCATTTTTGTATTTTTGCAAAGTTTATTTCAGTCCACCACCCTTTTCTTACAAACATATAGATAGCAAGGGCCAGAATTTCGACAAGACAGCCAGATAATACACGCAGAGTGTGTGAAGGCCCGATATGAAGCCTACGTACAAGTCGAAGCTACGACAATGCAGAGTCCTGTTGAACGGCTTGACTTTTCTCTACTTCCCTCTCTGTAGTCAATGAGTCGGCTAGTACTCCGACAGTCGAGGGATTTTCTGGCCTGTGTCTCCCTCTAGTGGGTTCCTTTGTCCACGTGAACAGGAGGCGGCTCTATGCAAATCCTAGCCCTCGTTAGGCACACCGATGAGCACCTGATGGATACATGTGTTTGTAATCTGTATTTGGCCTTGCTTGCTTAAAGTTTGGATTGACGAGCAAACTGGCCTTGACCCCGAAGGTGCTAAATGGACAGGTGTCTGGGCGTGTTTAGACCATGGGCTATAGGAAGGAGGAAGTAGGCCTCAGGCATAGCTAGGTGTGAAAGTCTGAGGATTAGTGGCTCTGGGCAAACAGCAGGGAGCCAGACGGGAGGCAGCAGATCTCTGCGAGCGATTGACGTCGCCCTGGACGCCGCTCGCTCGGAAAAGACGATAATTGGGTTATCGCTTCTCGGCCTTTTGGCTAAGATCAAGTGTAGTATCTGTTCTTATCAGTTTAATATCTGATACGTCCCCTATCTGGGGACCATATATTAAATGGATTTTTAGAACAGGGAGATGGAAGAAGAGCTTGCTCTGTCCACTCCACGCATCGACCTGGTATTGCAGTACCTCCAGGACCGGTGCACCCCTTTCTTATGCAGTTTTCTAAAAAACAGATTGAAATGAAAAACTTAACAAGAAGGTTTTTCTGTCTTTTGCTTGCAATGTTGTTTGCTTGTGTTCTTTCTCGTTGAGTTGTTCGCAGTCCTTTTTTTTTTTTTTTTGTTTTGCAATAAACTGGTATTTAACCCCTGTGTGTTTGTGTTTTTCTTGATTTGTGTCAGTTTCTTGGTCTGTGTTTCCATGCTTCCATCCTTTTCAGCACAATGCATATGCTGCTGCAATGGCAGCTTTTCAGCAGACTGACAATATCTATTCTTTTAATTTGTGTTTCTTTTCTCATGTCATTTTTGTATTTTTGCAAAGTTTATTTCAGTCCACCACCCTTTTCTTACAAACATATAGATAGCAAGGGCCAGAATTTCGACAAGACAGCCAGATAATACACGCAGAGTGTGTGAAGGCCCGATATGAAGCCTACGTACAAGTCGAAGCTACGACAATGCAGAGTCCTGTTGAACGGCATGACTTTTCTCTACTTCCCTCTCTGTAGTCAATGAGTCGGCTAGTACTCCGACAGTCGAGGGATTTTCTGGCCTGTGTCTCCCTCTAGTGGGTTCCTTTGTCCACGTGAACAGGAGGCGGCTCTATGCAAATCCTAGCCCTCGTTAGGCACACCGATGAGCACCTGATGGATACATGTGTTTGTAATCTGTATTTGGCCTTGCTTGCTTAAAGTTTGGATTGACGAGCAAACTGGCCTTGACCCCGAAGGTGCTAAATGGACAGGTGTCTGGGCGTGTTTAGACCATGGGCTATAGGAAGGAGGAAGTAGGCCTCAGGCATAGCTAGGTGTGAAAGTCTGAGGATTAGTGGCTCTGGGCAAACAGCAGGGAGCCAGACGGGAGGCAGCAGATCTCTGCGAGCGATTGACGTCGCCCTGGACGCCGCTCGCTCGGAAAAGACGATAATTGGGTTATCGCTTCTCGGCCTTTTGGCTAAGATCAAGTGTAGTATCTGTTCTTATCAGTTTAATATCTGATACGTCCCCTATCTGGGGACCATATATTAAATGGATTTTTAGAACAGGGAGATGGAAGAAGAGCTTGCTCTGTCCACTCCACGCATCGACCTGGTATTGCAGTACCTCCAGGACCGGTGCACCCCTTTCTTATGCAGTTTTCTAAAAAACAGATTGAAATGAAAAACTTAACAAGAAGGTTTTTCTGTCTTTTGCTTGCAATGTTGTTTGCTTGTGTTCTTTCTCGTTGAGTTGTTCGCAGTCCTTTTTTTTTTTTTTTGTTTTGCAATAAACTGGTATTTAACCCCTGTGTGTTTGTGTTTTTCTTGATTTGTGTCAGTTTCTTGGTCTGTGTTTCCATGCTTCCATCCTTTTCAGCACAATGCATATGCTGCTGCAATGGCAGCTTTTCAGCAGACTGACAATATCTATCTTTTAATTTGTGTTTCTTTTCTCATGTCATTTTTGTATTTTTGCAAAGTTTATTTCAGTCCACCACCCTTTCTTACAAACATATAGATAGCAAGGGCCAGAATTTCGACAAGACAGCCAGATAATACACGCAGAGTGTGTGAAGGCCCGATATGAAGCCTACGTACAAGTCGAAGCTACGACAATGCAGAGTCCTGTTGAACGGCTTGACTTTTCTCTACTTCCCTCTCTGTAGTCAATGAGTCGGCTAGTACTCCGACAGTCGAGGGATTTTCTGGCCTGTGTCTCCCTCTAGTGGGTTCCTTTGTCCACGTGAACAGGAGGCGGCTCTATGCAAATCCTAGCCCTCGTTAGGCACACCGATGAGCACCTGATGGATACATGTGTTTGTAATCTGTATTTGGCCTTGCTTGCTTAAAGTTTGGATTGACGAGCAAACTGGCCTTGACCCCGAAGGTGCTAAATGGACAGGTGTCTGGGCGTGTTTAGACCATGGGCTATAGGAAGGAGGAAGTAGGCCTCAGGCATAGCTAGGTGTGAAAGTCTGAGGATTAGTGGCTCTGGGCAAACAGCAGGGAGCCAGACGGGAGGCAGCAGATCTCTGCGAGCGATTGACGTCGCCCTGGACGCCGCTCGCTCGGAAAAGACGATAATTGGGTTATCGCTTCTCGGCCTTTTGGCTAAGATCAAGTGTAGTATCTGTTCTTATCAGTTTAATATCTGATACGTCCCCTATCTGGGGACCATATATTAAATGGATTTTTAGAACAGGGAGATGGAAGAAGAGCTTGCTCTGTCCACTCCACGCATCGACCTGGTATTGCAGTACCTCCAGGACCGGTGCACCCCTTTCTTATGCAGTTTTCTAAAAAACAGATTGAAATGAAAAACTTAACAAGAAGGTTTTTCTGTCTTTTGCTTGCAATGTTGTTTGGCTTGTGTTCTTTCTCGTTGAGTTGTTCGCAGTCCTTTTTTTTTTTTTTTTGTTTTGCAATAAACTGGTATTTAACCCCTGTGTGTTTGTGTTTTTCTTGATTTGTGTCAGTTTCTTGGTCTGTGTTTCCATGCTTCCATCCTTTTCAGCACAATGCATATGCTGCTGCAATGGCAGCTTTTCAGCAGACTGACAATATCTATTCTTTTAATTTGTGTTTCTTTTCTCATGTCATTTTTGTATTTTTGCAAAGTTTATTTCAGTCCACCACCCTTTTCTTACAAACATATAGATAGCAAGGGCCAGAATTTCGACAAGACAGCCAGATAATACCACGCAGAGTGTGTGAAGCCCGATATGAAGCCTACGTACAAGTCGAAGCTACGACAATGCAGAGTCCTGTTGAACGGCTTGACTTTTCTCTACTTCCCTCTCTGTAGTCAATGAGTCGGCTAGTACTCCCGACAGTCGAGGGATTTTCTGGCCTGTGTCTCCTCTAGTGGGTTCCTTTGTCCACGTGAACAGGAGGCGGCTCTATGCAAATCCTAGCCCTCGTTAGGCACACCGATGAGCACCTGATGGATACATGTGTTTGTAATCTGTATTTGGCCTTGCTTGCTTAAAGTTTGGATTGACGAGCAAACTGGCCTTGACCCCGAAGGTGCTAAATGGACAGGTGTCTGGGCGTGTTTAGACCATGGGCTATAGGAAGGAGGAAGTAGGCCTCAGGCATAGCTAGGTGTGAAAGTCTGAGGATTAGTGGCTCTGGGCAAACAGCAGGGAGCCAGACGGGAGGCAGCAGATCTCTGCGAGCGATTGACGTCGCCCTGGACGCCGCTCGCTCGGAAAAGACGATAATTGGGTTATCGCTTCTCGGCCTTTTGGCTAAGATCAAGTGTAGTATCTGTTCTTATCAGTTTAATATCTGATACGTCCCCTATCTGGGGACCATATATTAAATGGATTTTTAGAACAGGGAGATGGAAGAAGAGCTTGCTCTGTCCACTCCACGCATCGACCTGGTATTGCAGTACCTCCAGGACCGGTGCACCCCTTTCTTATGCAGTTTTCTAAAAAACAGATTGAAATGAAAAACTTAACAAGAAGGTTTTTCTGTCTTTTGCTTGCAATGTTGTTTGCTTGTGTTCTTTCTCGTTGAGTTGTTCGCAGTCCTTTTTTTTTTTTTTTTGTTTTGCAATAAACTGGTATTTAACCCCTGTGTGTTTGTGTTTTTCTTGATTTGTGTCAGTTTCTTGGTCTGTGTTTCCATGCTTCCATCCTTTTCAGCACAATGCATATGCTGCTGCAATGGCAGCTTTTCAGCAGACTGACAATATCTATTCTTTTAATTTGTGTTTCTTTTCTCATGTCATTTTTGTATTTTTGCAAAGTTTATTTCAGTCCACCACCCTCTTACAAACATATAGATAGCAAGGGCCAGAATTTCGACAAGACAGCCAGATAATACACGCAGAGTGTGTGAAGGCCCGATATGAAGCCTACGTACAAGTCGAAGCTACGACAATGCAGAGTCCTGTTGAACGGCTTGACTTTTTCTCTACTTCCCCTCTCTGTAGTCAATGAGTCGGCTAGTACTCCGACAGTCGAGGGATTTTCTGGCCTGTGTCTCCCTCTAGTGGGTTCCTTTGTCCACGTGAACAGGAGGCGGCTCTATGCAAATCCTAGGCCCTCGTTAGGCACACCGATGAGCACCTGATGGATACATGTGTTTGTAATCTGTATTTGGCCTTGCTTGCTTAAAGTTTGGATTGACGAGCAAACTGGCCTTGACCCCGAAGGTGCTAAATGGACAGGTGTCTGGGCGTGTTTAGACCATGGGCTATAGGAAGGAGGAAGTAGGCCTCAGGCATAGCTAGGTGTGAAAGTCTGAGGATTAGTGGCTCTGGGCAAACAGCAGGGAGCCAGACGGGAGGCAGCAGATCTCTGCGAGCGATTGACGTCGCCCTGGACGCCGCTCGCTCGGAAAAGACGATAATTGGGTTATCGCTTCTCGGCCTTTTGGCTAAGATCAAGTGTAGTATCTGTTCTTATCAGTTTAATATCTGATACGTCCCCTATCTGGGGACCATATATTAAATGGATTTTTTAGAACAGGGAGATGGAAGAAGAGCTTGCTCTGTCCACTCCACGCATCGACCTGGTATTGCAGTACCTCCAGGACCGGTGCACCCCTTTCTTATGCAGTTTTCTAAAAAACAGATTGAAATGAAAAACTTAACAAGAAGGTTTTTCTGTCTTTTGCTTGCAATGTTGTTTGCTTGTGTTCTTTCTCGTTGAGTTGTTCGCAGTCCTTTTTTTTTTTTTTTTGTTTGCAATAAACTGGTATTTAACCCCTGTGTGTTTGTGTTTTTCTTGATTTGTGTCAGTTTCTTGGTCTGTGTTTCCATGCTTCCATCCTTTTCAGCACAATGCATATGCTGCTGCAATGGCAGCTTTTCAGCAGACTGACAATATCTATTCTTTTAATTTGTGTTTCTTTTCTCATGTCATTTTTGTATTTTTGCAAAGTTTATTTCAGTCCACCACCCTTTTCTTACAAACATATAGATAGCAAGGGCCAGAATTTCGACAAGACAGCCAGATAATACACGCAGAGTGTGTGAAGGCCCGATATGAAGCCTACGTACAAGTCGAAGCTACGACAATGCAGAGTCCTGTTGAACGGCTTGACTTTTCTCTACTTCCCTCTCTGTAGTCAATGAGTCGGCTAGTACTCCGACAGTCGAGGGATTTTCTGGCCTGTGTCTCCCTCTAGTGGGTTCCTTTGTCCACGTGAACAGGAGGCGGCTCTATGCAAATCCTAGCCCTCGTTAGGCACACCGATGAGCACCTGATGGATACATGTGTTTGTAATCTGTATTTGGCCTTGCTTGCTTAAAGTTTGGATTGACGAGCAAACTGGCCTTGACCCCGAAGGTGCTAAATGGACAGGTGTCTGGGCGTGTTTAGACCATGGGCTATAGGAAGGAGGAAGTAGGCCTCAGGCATAGCTAGGTGTGAAAGTCTGAGGATTAGTGGCTCTGGGCAAACAGCAGGGAGCCAGACGGGAGGCAGCAGATCTCTGCGAGCGATTGACGTCGCCCTGGACGCCGCTCGCTCGGAAAAGACGATAATTGGGTTATCGCTTCTCGGCCTTTTGGCTAAGATCAAGTGTAGTATCTGTTCTTATCAGTTTAATATCTGATACGTCCCCTATCTGGGGACCATATATTAAATGGATTTTTAGAACAGGGAGATGGAAGAAGAGCTTGCTCTGTCCACTCCACGCATCGACCTGGTATTGCAGTACCTCCAGGACCGGTGCACCCCTTTCTTATGCAGTTTTCTAAAAAACAGATTGAAATGAAAAACTTAACAAGAAGGTTTTTCTGTCTTTTGCTTGCAATGTTGTTTGCTTGTGTTCTTTCTCGTTGAGTTGTTCGCAGTCCTTTTTTTTTTTTTTTTGTTTTGCAATAAACTGGTATTTAACCCCTGTGTGTTTGTGTTTTTCTTGATTTGTGTCAGTTTCTTGGTCTGTGTTTCCATGCTTCCATCCTTTTCAGCACAATGCATATGCTGCTGCAATGGCAGCTTTTCAGCAGACTGACAATATCTATTCTTTTAATTTGTGTTTCTTTTCTCATGTCATTTTTGTATTTTTGCAAAGTTTATTTCAGTCCACCACCCTTTTCTTACAAACATATAGATAGCAAGGGCCAGAATTTCGACAAGACAGCCAGATAATACACGCAGAGTGTGTGAAGGCCCGATATGAAGCCTACGTACAAGTCGAAGCTACGACAATGCAGAGTCCTGTTGAACGGCTTGACTTTTCTCTACTTCCCTCTCTGTAGTCAATGAGTCGGCTAGTACTCCGACAGTCGAGGGATTTTCTGGCCTGTGTCTCCCTCTAGTGGGTTCCTTTGTCCACGTGAACAGGAGGCGGCTCTATGCAAATCCTAGCCCTCGTTAGGCACACCGATGAGCACCTGATGGATACATGTGTTTGTAATCTGTATTTGGCCTTGCTTGCTTAAAGTTTGGATTGACGAGCAAACTGGCCTTGACCCCGAAGGTGCTAAATGGACAGGTGTCTGGGCGTGTTTAGACCATGGGCTATAGGAAGGAGGAAGTAGGCCTCAGGCATAGCTAGGTGTGAAAGTCTGAGGATTAGTGGCTCTGGGCAAACAGCAGGGAGCCAGACGGGAGGCAGCAGATCTCTGCGAGCGATTGACGTCGCCCTGGACGCCGCTCGCTCGGAAAAGACGATAATTGGGTTATCGCTTCTCGGCCTTTTGGCTAAGATCAAGTGTAGTATCTGTTCTTATCAGTTTAATATCTGATACGTCCCCTATCTGGGGACCATATATTAAATGGATTTTTAGAACAGGGAGATGGAAGAAGAGCTTGCTCTGTCCACTCCACGCATCGACCTGGTATTGCAGTACCTCCAGGACCGGTGCACCCCTTTCTTATGCAGTTTTCTAAAAAACAGATTGAAATGAAAAACTTAACAAGAAGGTTTTTCTGTCTTTTGCTTGCAATGTTGTTTGCTTGTGTTCTTTCTCGTTGAGTTGTTCGCAGTCCTTTTTTTTTTTTTTTTGTTTTGCAATAAACTGGTATTTAACCCCTGTGTGTTTGTGTTTTTCTTGATTTGTGTCAGTTTCTTGGTCTGTGTTTCCATGCTTCCATCCTTTTCAGCACAATGCATATGCTGCTGCAATGGCAGCTTTTCAGCAGACTGACAATATCTATTCTTTTAATTTGTGTTTCTTTTCTCATGTCATTTTTGTATTTTTGCAAAGTTTATTTCAGTCCACCACCCTTTTCTTACAAACATATAGATAGCAAGGGCCAGAATTTCGACAAGACAGCCAGATAATACACGCAGAGTGTGTGAAGGCCCGATATGAAGCCTACGTACAAGTCGAAGCTACGACAATGCAGAGTCCTGTTGAACGGCTTGACTTTTCTCTACTTCCCTCTCTGTAGTCAATGAGTCGGCTAGTACTCCGACAGTCGAGGGATTTTCTGGCCTGTGTCTCCCTCTAGTGGGTTCCTTTGTCCACGTGAACAGGAGGCGGCTCTATGCAAATCCTAGCCCTCGTTAGGCACACCGATGAGCACCTGATGGATACATGTGTTTGTAATCTGTATTTGGCCTTGCTTGCTTAAAGTTTGGATTGACGAGCAAACTGGCCTTGACCCCGAAGGTGCTAAATGGACAGGTGTCTGGGCGTGTTTAGACCATGGGCTATAGGAAGGAGGAAGTAGGCCTCAGGCATAGCTAGGTGTGAAAGTCTGAGGATTAGTGGCTCTGGGCAAACAGCAGGGAGCCAGACGGGAGGCAGCAGATCTCTGCGAGCGATTGACGTCGCCCTGGACGCCGCTCGCTCGGAAAAGACGATAATTGGGTTATCGCTTCTCGGCCTTTTGGCTAAGATCAAGTGTAGTATCTGTTCTTATCAGTTTAATATCTGATACGTCCCCTATCTGGGGACCATATATTAAATGGATTTTTAGAACAGGGAGATGGAAGAAGAGCTTGCTCTGTCCACTCCACGCATCGACCTGGTATTGCAGTACCTCCAGGACCGGTGCACCCCTTTCTTATGCAGTTTTCTAAAAAACAGATTGAAATGAAAAACTTAACAAGAAGGTTTTTCTGTCTTTTGCTTGCAATGTTGTTTGCTTGTGTTCTTTCTCGTTGAGTTGTTCGCAGTCCTTTTTTTTTTTTTTTTGTTTTGCAATAAACTGGTATTTAACCCCTGTGTGTTTGTGTTTTTCTTGATTTGTGTCAGTTTCTTGGTCTGTGTTTCCATGCTTCCATCCTTTTCAGCACAATGCATATGCTGCTGCAATGGCAGCTTTTCAGCAGACTGACAATATCTATTCTTTTAATTTGTGTTTCTTTTCTCATGTCATTTTTGTATTTTTGCAAAGTTTATTTCAGTCCACCACCCTTTTCTTACAAACATATAGATAGCAAGGGCCAGAATTTCGACAAGACAGCCAGATAATACACGCAGAGTGTGTGAAGGCCCGATATGAAGCCTACGTACAAGTCGAAGCTACGACAATGCAGAGTCCTGTTGAACGGCTTGACTTTTCTCTACTTCCCTCTCTGTAGTCAATGAGTCGGCTAGTACTCCGACAGTCGAGGGATTTTCTGGCCTGTGTCTCCCTCTAGTGGGTTCCTTTGTCCACGTGAACAGGAGGCGGCTCTATGCAAATCCTAGCCCTCGTTAGGCACACCGATGAGAACCTGATGGATACATGTGTTTGTAATCTGTATTTGGCCTTGCTTGCTTAAAGTTTGGATTGACGAGCAAACTGGCCTTGACCCCGAAGGTGCTAAATGGACAGGTGTCTGGGCGTGTTTAGACCATGGGCTATAGGAAGGAGGAAGTAGGCCTCAGGCATAGCTAGGTGTGAAAGTCTGAGGATTAGTGGCTCTGGGCAAACAGCAGGGAGCCAGACGGGAGGCAGCAGATCTCTGCGAGCGATTGACGTCGCCCTGGACGCCGCTCGCTCGGAAAAGACGATAATTGGGTTATCGCTTCTCGGCCTTTTGGCTAAGATCAAGTGTAGTATCTGTTCTTATCAGTTTAATATCTGATACGTCCCCTATCTGGGGACCATATATTAAATGGATTTTTAGAACAGGGAGATGGAAGAAGAGCTTGCTCTGTCCACTCCACGCATCGACCTGGTATTGCAGTACCTCCAGGACCGGTGCACCCCTTTCTTATGCAGTTTTCTAAAAAACAGATTGAAATGAAAAACTTAACAAGAAGGTTTTTCTGTCTTTTGCTTGCAATGTTGTTTGCTTGTGTTCTTTCTCGTTGAGTTGTTCGCAGTCCTTTTTTTTTTTTTTTTGTTTTGCAATAAACTGGTATTTAACCCCTGTGTGTTTGTGTTTTTCTTGATTTGTGTCAGTTTCTTGGTCTGTGTTTCCATGCTTCCATCCTTTTCAGCACAATGCATATGCTGCTGCAATGGCAGCTTTTCAGCAGACTGACAATATCTATTCTTTTAATTTGTGTTTCTTTTCTCATGTCATTTTTGTATTTTTGCAAAGTTTATTTCAGTCCACCACCCTTTTCTTACAAACATATAGATAGCAAGGGCCAGAATTTCGACAAGACAGCCAGATAATACACGCAGAGTGTGTGAAGGCCCGATATGAAGCCTACGTACAAGTCGAAGCTACGACAATGCAGAGTCCTGTTGAACGGCTTGACTTTTCTCTACTTCCCTCTCTGTAGTCAATGAGTCGGCTAGTACTCCGACAGTCGAGGGATTTTCTGGCCTGTGTCTCCCTCTAGTGGGTTCCTTTGTCCACGTGAACAGGAGGCGGCTCTATGCAAATCCTAGCCCTCGTTAGGCACACCGATGAGCACCTGATGGATACATGTGTTTGTAATCTGTATTTGGCCTTGCTTGCTTAAAGTTTGGATTGACGAGCAAACTGGCCTTGACCCCGAAGGTGCTAAATGGACAGGTGTCTGGGCGTGTTTAGACCATGGGCTATAGGAAGGAGGAAGTAGGCCTCAGGCATAGCTAGGTGTGAAAGTCTGAGGATTAGTGGCTCTGGGCAAACAGCAGGGAGCCAGACGGGAGGCAGCAGATCTCTGCGAGCGATTGACGTCGCCCTGGACGCCGCTCGCTCGGAAAAGACGATAATTGGGTTATCGCTTCTCGGCCTTTTGGCTAAGATCAAGTGTAGTATCTGTTCTTATCAGTTTAATATCTGATACGTCCCCTATCTGGGGACCATATATTAAATGGATTTTTAGAACAGGGAGATGGAAGAAGAGCTTGCTCTGTCCACTCCACGCATCGACCTGGTATTGCAGTACCTCCAGGACCGGTGCACCCCTTTCTTATGCAGTTTTCTAAAAAACAGATTGAAATGAAAAACTTAACAAGAAGGTTTTTCTGTCTTTTGCTTGCAATGTTGTTTGCTTGTGTTCTTTCTCGTTGAGTTGTTCGCAGTCCTTTTTTTTTTTTTTTTGTTTTGCAATAAACTGGTATTTAACCCCTGTGTGTTTGTGTTTTTCTTGATTTGTGTCAGTTTCTTGGTCTGTGTTTCCATGCTTCCATCCTTTTCAGCACAATGCATATGCTGCTGCAATGGCAGCTTTTCAGCAGACTGACAATATCTATTCTTTTAATTTGTGTTTCTTTTCTCATGTCATTTTTGTATTTTTGCAAAGTTTATTTCAGTCCACCACCCTTTTCTTACAAACATATAGATAGCAAGGGCCAGAATTTCGACAAGACAGCCAGATAATACACGCAGAGTGTGTGAAGGCCCGATATGAAGCCTACGTACAAGTCGAAGCTACGACAATGCAGAGTCCTGTTGAACGGCTTGACTTTTCTCTACTTCCCTCTCTGTAGTCAATGAGTCGGCTAGTACTCCGACAGTCGAGGGATTTTCTGGCCTGTGTCTCCCTCTAGTGGGTTCCTTTGTCCACGTGAACAGGAGGCGGCTCTATGCAAATCCTAGCCCTCGTTAGGCACACCGATGAGCACCTGATGGATACATGTGTTTGTAATCTGTATTTGGCCTTGCTTGCTTAAAGTTTGGATTGACGAGCAAACTGGCCTTGACCCCGAAGGTGCTAAATGGACAGGTGTCTGGGCGTGTTTAGACCATGGGCTATAGGAAGGAGGAAGTAGGCCTCAGGCATAGCTAGGTGTGAAAGTCTGAGGATTAGTGGCTCTGGGCAAACAGCAGGGAGCCAGACGGGAGGCAGCAGATCTCTGCGAGCGATTGACGTCGCCCTGGACGCCGCTCGCTCGGAAAAGACGATAATTGGGTTATCGCTTCTCGGCCTTTTGGCTAAGATCAAGTGTAGTATCTGTTCTTATCAGTTTAATATCTGATACGTCCCCTATCTGGGGACCATATATTAAATGGATTTTTAGAACAGGGAGATGGAAGAAGAGCTTGCTCTGTCCACTCCACGCATCGACCTGGTATTGCAGTACCTCCAGGACCGGTGCACCCCTTTCTTATGCAGTTTTCTAAAAAACAGATTGAAATGAAAAACTTAACAAGAAGGTTTTTCTGTCTTTTGCTTGCAATGTTGTTTGCTTGTGTTCTTTCTCGTTGAGTTGTTCGCAGTCCTTTTTTTTTTTTTTTTGTTTTGCAATAAACTGGTATTTAACCCCTGTGTGTTTGTGTTTTTCTTGATTTGTGTCAGTTTCTTGGTCTGTGTTTCCATGCTTCCATCCTTTTCAGCACAATGCATATGCTGCTGCAATGGCAGCTTTTCAGCAGACTGACAATATCTATTCTTTTAATTTGTGTTTCTTTTCTCATGTCATTTTTGTATTTTTGCAAAGTTTATTTCAGTCCACCACCCTTTTCTTACAAACATATAGATAGCAAGGGCCAGAATTTCGACAAGACAGCCAGATAATACACGCAGAGTGTGTGAAGGCCCGATATGAAGCCTACGTACAAGTCGAAGCTACGACAATGCAGAGTCCTGTTGAACGGCTTGACTTTTCTCTACTTCCCTCTCTGTAGTCAATGAGTCGGCTAGTACTCCGACAGTCGAGGGATTTTCTGGCCTGTGTCTCCCTCTAGTGGGTTCCTTTGTCCACGTGAACAGGAGGCGGCTCTATGCAAATCCTAGCCCTCGTTAGGCACACCGATGAGCACCTGATGGATACATGTGTTTGTAATCTGTATTTGGCCTTGCTTGCTTAAAGTTTGGATTGACGAGCAAACTGGCCTTGACCCCGAAGGTGCTAAATGGACAGGTGTCTGGGCGTGTTTAGACCATGGGCTATAGGAAGGAGGAAGTAGGCCTCAGGCATAGCTAGGTGTGAAAGTCTGAGGATTAGTGGCTCTGGGCAAACAGCAGGGAGCCAGACGGGAGGCAGCAGATCTCTGCGAGCGATTGACGTCGCCCTGGACGCCGCTCGCTCGGAAAAGACGATAATTGGGTTATCGCTTCTCGGCCTTTTGGCTAAGATCAAGTGTAGTATCTGTTCTTATCAGTTTAATATCTGATACGTCCCCTATCTGGGGACCATATATTAAATGGATTTTTAGAACAGGGAGATGGAAGAAGAGCTTGCTCTGTCCACTCCACGCATCGACCTGGTATTGCAGTACCTCCAGGACCGGTGCACCCCTTTCTTATGCAGTTTTCTAAAAAACAGATTGAAATGAAAAACTTAACAAGAAGGTTTTTCTGTCTTTTGCTTGCAATGTTGTTTGCTTGTGTTCTTTCTCGTTGAGTTGTTCGCAGTCCTTTTTTTTTTTTTTTTGTTTTGCAATAAACTGGTATTTAACCCCTGTGTGTTTGTGTTTTTCTTGATTTGTGTCAGTTTCTTGGTCTGTGTTTCCATGCTTCCATCCTTTTCAGCACAATGCATATGCTGCTGCAATGGCAGCTTTTCAGCAGACTGACAATATCTATTCTTTTAATTTGTGTTTCTTTTCTCATGTCATTTTTGTATTTTTGCAAAGTTTATTTCAGTCCACCACCCTTTTCTTACAAACATATAGATAGCAAGGGCCAGAATTTCGACAAGACAGCCAGATAATACACGCAGAGTGTGTGAAGGCCCGATATGAAGCCTACGTACAAGTCGAAGCTACGACAATGCAGAGTCCTGTTGAACGGCTTGACTTTTCTCTACTTCCCTCTCTGTAGTCAATGAGTCGGCTAGTACTCCGACAGTCGAGGGATTTTCTGGCCTGTGTCTCCCTCTAGTGGGTTCCTTTGTCCACGTGAACAGGAGGCGGCTCTATGCAAATCCTAGCCCTCGTTAGGCACACCGATGAGCACCTGATGGATACATGTGTTTGTAATCTGTATTTGGCCTTGCTTGCTTAAAGTTTGGATTGACGAGCAAACTGGCCTTGACCCCGAAGGTGCTAAATGGACAGGTGTCTGGGCGTGTTTAGACCATGGGCTATAGGAAGGAGGAAGTAGGCCTCAGGCATAGCTAGGTGTGAAAGTCTGAGGATTAGTGGCTCTGGGCAAACAGCAGGGAGCCAGACGGGAGGCAGCAGATCTCTGCGAGCGATTGACGTCGCCCTGGACGCCGCTCGCTCGGAAAAGACGATAATTGGGTTATCGCTTCTCGGCCTTTTGGCTAAGATCAAGTGTAGTATCTGTTCTTATCAGTTTAATATCTGATACGTCCCCTATCTGGGGACCATATATTAAATGGATTTTTAGAACAGGGAGATGGAAGAAGAGCTTGCTCTGTCCACTCCACGCATCGACCTGGTATTGCAGTACCTCCAGGACCGGTGCACCCCTTTCTTATGCAGTTTTCTAAAAAACAGATTGAAATGAAAAACTTAACAAGAAGGTTTTTCTGTCTTTTGCTTGCAATGTTGTTTGCTTGTGTTCTTTCTCGTTGAGTTGTTCGCAGTCCTTTTTTTTTTTTTTTTGTTTTGCAATAAACTGGTATTTAACCCCTGTGTGTTTGTGTTTTTCTTGATTTGTGTCAGTTTCTTGGTCTGTGTTTCCATGCTTCCATCCTTTTCAGCACAATGCATATGCTGCTGCAATGGCAGCTTTTCAGCAGACTGACAATATCTATTCTTTTAATTTGTGTTTCTTTTCTCATGTCATTTTTGTATTTTTGCAAAGTTTATTTCAGTCCACCACCCTTTTCTTACAAACATATAGATAGCAAGGGCCAGAATTTCGACAAGACAGCCAGATAATACACGCAGAGTGTGTGAAGGCCCGATATGAAGCCTACGTACAAGTCGAAGCTACGACAATGCAGAGTCCTGTTGAACGGCTTGACTTTTCTCTACTTCCCTCTCTGTAGTCAATGAGTCGGCTAGTACTCCGACAGTCGAGGGATTTTCTGGCCTGTGTCTCCCTCTAGTGGGTTCCTTTGTCCACGTGAACAGGAGGCGGCTCTATGCAAATCCTAGCCCTCGTTAGGCACACCGATGAGCACCTGATGGATACATGTGTTTGTAATCTGTATTTGGCCTTGCTTGCTTAAAGTTTGGATTGACGAGCAAACTGGCCTTGACCCCGAAGGTGCTAAATGGACAGGTGTCTGGGCGTGTTTAGACCATGGGCTATAGGAAGGAGGAAGTAGGCCTCAGGCATAGCTAGGTGTGAAAGTCTGAGGATTAGTGGCTCTGGGCAAACAGCAGGGAGCCAGACGGGAGGCAGCAGATCTCTGCGAGCGATTGACGTCGCCCTGGACGCCGCTCGCTCGGAAAAGACGATAATTGGGTTATCGCTTCTCGGCCTTTTGGCTAAGATCAAGTGTAGTATCTGTTCTTATCAGTTTAATATCTGATACGTCCCCTATCTGGGGACCATATATTAAATGGATTTTTAGAACAGGGAGATGGAAGAAGAGCTTGCTCTGTCCACTCCACGCATCGACCTGGTATTGCAGTACCTCCAGGACCGGTGCACCCCTTTCTTATGCAGTTTTCTAAAAAACAGATTGAAATGAAAAACTTAACAAGAAGGTTTTTCTGTCTTTTGCTTGCAATGTTGTTTGCTTGTGTTCTTTCTCGTTGAGTTGTTCGCAGTCCTTTTTTTTTTTTTTTTGTTTTGCAATAAACTGGTATTTAACCCCTGTGTGTTTGTGTTTTTCTTGATTTGTGTCAGTTTCTTGGTCTGTGTTTCCATGCTTCCATCCTTTTCAGCACAATGCATATGCTGCTGCAATGGCAGCTTTTCAGCAGACTGACAATATCTATTCTTTTAATTTGTGTTTCTTTTCTCATGTCATTTTTGTATTTTTGCAAAGTTTATTTCAGTCCACCACCCTTTTCTTACAAACATATAGATAGCAAGGGCCAGAATTTCGACAAGACAGCCAGATAATACACGCAGAGTGTGTGAAGGCCCGATATGAAGCCTACGTACAAGTCGAAGCTACGACAATGCAGAGTCCTGTTGAACGGCTTGACTTTTCTCTACTTCCCTCTCTGTAGTCAATGAGTCGGCTAGTACTCCGACAGTCGAGGGATTTTCTGGCCTGTGTCTCCCTCTAGTGGGTTCCTTTGTCCACGTGAACAGGAGGCGGCTCTATGCAAATCCTAGCCCTCGTTAGGCACACCGATGAGCACCTGATGGATACATGTGTTTGTAATCTGTATTTGGCCTTGCTTGCTTAAAGTTTGGATTGACGAGCAAACTGGCCTTGACCCCGAAGGTGCTAAATGGACAGGTGTCTGGGCGTGTTTAGACCATGGGCTATAGGAAGGAGGAAGTAGGCCTCAGGCATAGCTAGGTGTGAAAGTCTGAGGATTAGTGGCTCTGGGCAAACAGCAGGGAGCCAGACGGGAGGCAGCAGATCTCTGCGAGCGATTGACGTCGCCCTGGACGCCGCTCGCTCGGAAAAGACGATAATTGGGTTATCGCTTCTCGGCCTTTTGGCTAAGATCAAGTGTAGTATCTGTTCTTATCAGTTTAATATCTGATACGTCCCCTATCTGGGGACCATATATTAAATGGATTTTTAGAACAGGGAGATGGAAGAAGAGCTTGCTCTGTCCACTCCACGCATCGACCTGGTATTGCAGTACCTCCAGGACCGGTGCACCCCTTTCTTATGCAGTTTTCTAAAAAACAGATTGAAATGAAAAACTTAACAAGAAGGTTTTTCTGTCTTTTGCTTGCAATGTTGTTTGCTTGTGTTCTTTCTCGTTGAGTTGTTCGCAGTCCTTTTTTTTTTTTTTTTGTTTTGCAATAAACTGGTATTTAACCCCTGTGTGTTTGTGTTTTTCTTGATTTGTGTCAGTTTCTTGGTCTGTGTTTCCATGCTTCCATCCTTTTCAGCACAATGCATATGCTGCTGCAATGGCAGCTTTTCAGCAGACTGACAATATCTATTCTTTTAATTTGTGTTTCTTTTCTCATGTCATTTTTGTATTTTTGCAAAGTTTATTTCAGTCCACCACCCTTTTCTTACAAACATATAGATAGCAAGGGCCAGAATTTCGACAAGACAGCCAGATAATACACGCAGAGTGTGTGAAGGCCCGATATGAAGCCTACGTACAAGTCGAAGCTACGACAATGCAGAGTCCTGTTGAACGGCTTGACTTTTCTCTACTTCCCTCTCTGTAGTCAATGAGTCGGCTAGTACTCCGACAGTCGAGGGATTTTCTGGCCTGTGTCTCCCTCTAGTGGGTTCCTTTGTCCACGTGAACAGGAGGCGGCTCTATGCAAATCCTAGCCCTCGTTAGGCACACCGATGAGCACCTGATGGATACATGTGTTTGTAATCTGTATTTGGCCTTGCTTGCTTAAAGTTTGGATTGACGAGCAAACTGGCCTTGACCCCGAAGGTGCTAAATGGACAGGTGTCTGGGCGTGTTTAGACCATGGGCTATAGGAAGGAGGAAGTAGGCCTCAGGCATAGCTAGGTGTGAAAGTCTGAGGATTAGTGGCTCTGGGCAAACAGCAGGGAGCCAGACGGGAGGCAGCAGATCTCTGCGAGCGATTGACGTCGCCCTGGACGCCGCTCGCTCGGAAAAGACGATAATTGGGTTATCGCTTCTCGGCCTTTTGGCTAAGATCAAGTGTAGTATCTGTTCTTATCAGTTTAATATCTGATACGTCCCCTATCTGGGGACCATATATTAAATGGATTTTTAGAACAGGGAGATGGAAGAAGAGCTTGCTCTGTCCACTCCACGCATCGACCTGGTATTGCAGTACCTCCAGGACCGGTGCACCCCTTTCTTATGCAGTTTTCTAAAAAACAGATTGAAATGAAAAACTTAACAAGAAGGTTTTTCTGTCTTTTGCTTGCAATGTTGTTTGCTTGTGTTCTTTCTCGTTGAGTTGTTCGCAGTCCTTTTTTTTTTTTTTTTGTTTTGCAATAAACTGGTATTTAACCCCTGTGTGTTTGTGTTTTTCTTGATTTGTGTCAGTTTCTTGGTCTGTGTTTCCATGCTTCCATCCTTTTCAGCACAATGCATATGCTGCTGCAATGGCAGCTTTTCAGCAGACTGACAATATCTATTCTTTTAATTTGTGTTTCTTTTCTCATGTCATTTTTGTATTTTTGCAAAGTTTATTTCAGTCCACCACCCTTTTCTTACAAACATATAGATAGCAAGGGCCAGAATTTCGACAAGACAGCCAGATAATACACGCAGAGTGTGTGAAGGCCCGATATGAAGCCTACGTACAAGTCGAAGCTACGACAATGCAGAGTCCTGTTGAACGGCTTGACTTTTCTCTACTTCCCTCTCTGTAGTCAATGAGTCGGCTAGTACTCCGACAGTCGAGGGATTTTCTGGCCTGTGTCTCCCTCTAGTGGGTTCCTTTGTCCACGTGAACAGGAGGCGGCTCTATGCAAATCCTAGCCCTCGTTAGGCACACCGATGAGCACCTGATGGATACATGTGTTTGTAATCTGTATTTGGCCTTGCTTGCTTAAAGTTTGGATTGACGAGCAAACTGGCCTTGACCCCGAAGGTGCTAAATGGACAGGTGTCTGGGCGTGTTTAGACCATGGGCTATAGGAAGGAGGAAGTAGGCCTCAGGCATAGCTAGGTGTGAAAGTCTGAGGATTAGTGGCTCTGGGCAAACAGCAGGGAGCCAGACGGGAGGCAGCAGATCTCTGCGAGCGATTGACGTCGCCCTGGACGCCGCTCGCTCGGAAAAGACGATAATTGGGTTATCGCTTCTCGGCCTTTTGGCTAAGATCAAGTGTAGTATCTGTTCTTATCAGTTTAATATCTGATACGTCCCCTATCTGGGGACCATATATTAAATGGATTTTTAGAACAGGGAGATGGAAGAAGAGCTTGCTCTGTCCACTCCACGCATCGACCTGGTATTGCAGTACCTCCAGGACCGGTGCACCCCTTTCTTATGCAGTTTTCTAAAAAACAGATTGAAATGAAAAACTTAACAAGAAGGTTTTTCTGTCTTTTGCTTGCAATGTTGTTTGCTTGTGTTCTTTCTCGTTGAGTTGTTCGCAGTCCTTTTTTTTTTTTTTTTGTTTTGCAATAAACTGGTATTTAACCCCTGTGTGTTTGTGTTTTTCTTGATTTGTGTCAGTTTCTTGGTCTGTGTTTCCATGCTTCCATCCTTTTCAGCACAATGCATATGCTGCTGCAATGGCAGCTTTTCAGCAGACTGACAATATCTATTCTTTTAATTTGTGTTTCTTTTCTCATGTCATTTTTGTATTTTTGCAAAGTTTATTTCAGTCCACCACCCTTTTCTTACAAACATATAGATAGCAAGGGCCAGAATTTCGACAAGACAGCCAGATAATACACGCAGAGTGTGTGAAGGCCCGATATGAAGCCTACGTACAAGTCGAAGCTACGACAATGCAGAGTCCTGTTGAACGGCTTGACTTTTCTCTACTTCCCTCTCTGTAGTCAATGAGTCGGCTAGTACTCCGACAGTCGAGGGATTTTCTGGCCTGTGTCTCCCTCTAGTGGGTTCCTTTGTCCACGTGAACAGGAGGCGGCTCTATGCAAATCCTAGCCCTCGTTAGGCACACCGATGAGCACCTGATGGATACATGTGTTTGTAATCTGTATTTGGCCTTGCTTGCTTAAAGTTTGGATTGACGAGCAAACTGGCCTTGACCCCGAAGGTGCTAAATGGACAGGTGTCTGGGCGTGTTTAGACCATGGGCTATAGGAAGGAGGAAGTAGGCCTCAGGCATAGCTAGGTGTGAAAGTCTGAGGATTAGTGGCTCTGGGCAAACAGCAGGGAGCCAGACGGGAGGCAGCAGATCTCTGCGAGCGATTGACGTCGCCCTGGACGCCGCTCGCTCGGAAAAGACGATAATTGGGTTATCGCTTCTCGGCCTTTTGGCTGCGATCTTTGGTCCAGTCAGAGGGTTTCTGATAGTGCCAGTCCTGCTCGGCCTGGGGGTGTTTCCTTAGGGTGCACCCCCTGCTGCTATTGGGCAGGACGCCACTTGAAGTCAGCGAGAGGGCGGAGGGCCGAGGCGAAAGAGTGCGTGCGGGGGCACCCCTTGCGGGGCTGCCCTCGGTTTATTACTCTTAAGGAGGCGGCTGGTACCAGTCGGGTACAAGGAGAAGATGGCGGCTCGTGGGTTGAGAGACTCGTTGAGATTCACCGTAAGACCGGATTATGGAGAGGATGTCACCTTGAGGACGGTGGTCGTGGATTTGCTGACTGGAGTCCTAGGCCTACGGGTAAGAGAGATCATGTGCTTACAAGATTTTCCGCAGCAGAAAATTTATGATGTAACCTTTGTCTCTACCGAGGTATGTTGGAATTGCTATGAAAACTTTAAGAAAATTGAAGATGGGGAGATCGGAAGGAAGTTTAGAGTGCACCCGCTTTTTATGCAGGAAGAAAAGATTATTACGGTTCACCTGTATAATCCCTATGCAGACGTTAATTTGGTGAGAGCCTTCTTAAGCAATTACTGTGAGGATCTGAGGGGGGGTGATAGGGTGATGAATAAGTACGACATTTGGTCCGGGAAGTACCGGTTTGTTGGGCGTTTTATCACTGATCCAGACTGTGTTGGTGGGGTTAAGAGACCACCGGCTGTTTTTTCGATAGGAGGGGAGAGGGGATTCTTGTTTTATCCTGGGCAACCCAGGTACTGCAGGAAGTGCTTACGGTATGGCCACACTAGTATGGAGTGTGATGAGGAGCAGAAGTGTCGCTTCTGTGGTAAACCTGGCCACTTGGCAAGACAGTGCACAGCAGGAAGAGTGTGTGATATCTGCAAGGAATCAGGTCATCTGGCAAGGCAGTGCGGGGCTTATCAAGCAGCCAGGGAAGAATGCTGGGGTGGTTCCTATTCAGAGGCTCCGAAAGAGAGGAGGTTCAGACAGCAGAGGCCAAGAGGGGATACTCGGGAGGATAGTGCCGGGGAGACCGCCGATAAAGGTGCGGGAACTGCCGGTACCCCGACTGAGCACCCGGCCGAGGAAGCTGCATCTGGAGGGCAGGCGGATGATGCGGCAGGAGCCAAGGACACTGGTACCGCTACTGGGCATGGTGGAGCGGCGGGAGACAGTGCCGGCTCTGTGACCGCGGAAGCCATGCCGGGTGATCATGTTATCCGTGGAGACCGTGGTGGAGAGACAGGACCCCCGAAGATGGAGGAGGAGGAGGAGCAAGCTACAGGACTGATGGATGAGCGACTTCACGGCACTACACCAGGGAAAGAAGGAGCCAGTCCAGAAGAAGAGAGGAAGAGCATGAAGAAGACCTTCTCACAGGAAGCGCTGTTTGGGAACCTGTCAGAGAGTGATACTATAGATTCGGACCTTGAGAGCGTAAGCAGTCTGGAATGTGGTCAAATGATGGATCAGTCACCTGTACCGTCTGATGTGCCTACCTCGGCCAGTAAAAGGGCAAGGTCCGATAGCCCTTGGCCTGATGGGGGAGGGGGCACAGATGGTAACGTACCCGAAGCTAGGGATTCTGAGGATGGATCCGCTAGTCCAGTAGCAAGAAGAAGGCTGAAGAAGCAAGGTTCTGGTATAGAAGAGAGTAGGATGAACCTTTGATTTATGTTATGATGGCTACATTTTTTCTTGTTTTTATGGCTCTAATTGTGGGGTCGATAAATGTGAGGAGCATCTCATCTAAAGTTAGACGGATGGCTGTATTGGATGAGTTACACAAGAGTCGTGCGGATGTTTTGTGCCTGCAGGAATGTGGGATTACGGGGGAGCCAGCAGCGGATTGGACATGGGGACCCTCAGTGTGGGCCCCTGCGTGTACATCCAGGAGTGAAGGGGTTGGGGTGGTGGTGAAGAACCCCTATGTTAAGATTGTGGCACATGAGGTGGTAGTTCCTGGCAGACTGTTGATTGTAATGCTTGAGTGGGCAGATGTGCAGGTTAGAATAATAAACTGCTACGCACCTGCAGATAAAAGAGAGAGGATTGCCTTCTTAAAAACATTAAGAGTACACTTACCTGGGAGAGTTCCAACTATGATAGTTGGCGACTTAAACTGTGTGAGGAGGTGTGAGGATCGGCAGGGGACAAGTGTGGATGGTGGAGTGGACGCATCCTCAAAAATTTTAAATGAGTTGGTGACGGACTTTGGGCTTCATGATGTGGCGGTGGAGGTGGAGGGGAGTGATGTGAGTTTCACTTACCATTCAGACAAGGGAACTGTGAGGTCACGAATTGATTTTCTTTTGTTATCACGTTTTTTGAAGGGGGAGGCATATGAGGTCCAAGCTACTGTTTTTTCAGACCATTCCTTAGTTTTATGCTCCGTTAAATTGGAGGAGGGCGTGGAGTTTGGGAAGGGAGTCTGGAAATTAAATCTATTGTTATTGGAAGATGAGGAAGTGGTGAAGAGGTTTGGCCCTTTTTTCCGGTCCTTGGAGAGGAAGAAGCAGTCCTTTGGAGACCTGCTGGAGTGGTGGGACTGGGCTAAGGGACGAGTGGCCTCTTTCTTCCAGAGAGTTGGAACAGAAAGGGCAAGAGAAAGAAGTGAACTAGGAAGAAGGTTGATGGCCAGGATACATTTCCTGTACCAGTGCAAAAGGCTGGGGCTGGAGGTGGAGGAAGAACTAAAAGATGCACAGGAAGAAAGAAGAAAGATGGTTAACGAGAAAGGCAAGAGCATTGTGTTTGGAGCCAAGGTTCAATGCATGGAAGAAGATGAGAAATGTTCCCGGTTCTTCTTCAAGAAGGCTTATAGTCCTAGGAAAGGGATGATAAAGATGATGGATGGGCAGGAGGAAGTTGGAGGAGAAAGAATGAAGAAGGTCGTAAGATCTTTCTATGAGGACCTGTACGGTGGAGATGGTGGTGCTTCCATGGGAGAAGTGGAGGAGTATTGTGATATTCTTTCTGAAGGTCTGGAGAAGGAAGATGGCTCCCCTTTGATAGAAGAGGTAGGAGAGGCAGAGGTGGAGAAAGTAATTAAGAGCATGGCAAGAAATAAAACGCCAGGAGGTGATGGGATTCCAGTGGAGTTGTATGTAAAACTATGGCCAGTCCTTAAAACTCACCTGGTGGAAGTGTTAAATTTCTGCATGAAGTCTGGGAGATTGTCAGCATCCATGAAGAAGGGGGTCATTGTCCTATTGTATAAAAAAGGAGACGAGAGAGACATTAAGAACTGGCGGCCAATAACATTGCTTAATGCTGATTATAAAATATTAGCAAAAATCCTAGCGGATCGCATGAAGGAGGTGGTGGGGAAGGTGATTGGGGACTGGCAAGTGTGCGCCGTCCCGGGAAGAAGGATAGGGGACAACTTGGTCATCTTGAGAGACTTGATCTACTATGCTCAGTGCAACAACTTATCTTTGGCAGTGGCAGGCATAGACCTGGAGAAAGCATACGACCGGGTGTCTCACAGGTTTATGTTTGCAGTATTGGGCAAATTAGGCTTTCCAGATGGTTTCATAAAAATGGTGGAATGTTTGTATGCGGGGGCAAGCAGTAGAATCCTGATTAATGGGACCTTGTCAGAACCTTTTGAGGTTAAATCCGGGGTTAGACAGGGTTGCCCCTTGTCACCAGTGCTTTTCATCTGCGTTATGGAGCCTTTACTGAGACATATACAAAAGGATAAAGCCTTTGAGGGCTTTTTCGTTCCTGGAGGGAGTGGAGAAAAACTAAAATCCTTATGTTATATGGACGATGTGGTCCTGCTGTGTAAAACACAGAGGGACTTGGTAAGGGCAGAACTACAGCTACAATTGTTTGGAGCTATGGCCGGAATGCGGGTTAATTGGGGGAAGAGCTCAGTGTGCACCCTGAGTGGTTTCCACGACTTCGGATCGTCTAAGCTTAAGAAGGTGGAAGTTATTGAGGTTTTGGGAGTCCACTTTGAGAGGAATCTCCGCAACCAAGAGAATGCAGAAAAATGTGTTCGGAAATTATCGGGAAAGCTGGAGTTCTGGAAATTGCGTAGGTTATCCCTGGCTGGGAAAACCTTGATTGTGAAATCAATTTGCCTCCCTTTATTACTTTACTTTGGTTTGATTTTTCCGTTTAACAAGCGATGGCTCCAGAAAATTGAAAAGTTGCTGTTCACCTTCTTTTGGGGCTCAAAAATGGAGAGGGTGGCAAGAACGGTGGTCCAAAAGGAAGCAAGACTGGGAGGGTACAACTTCCCGAACATCGAGTCCTTCCTAGGAATGCACATATGGTTGGCGCATTATAAAGCTTTTGTGGGGGGAGGGAAGGCTGGCTGCTTTATGCGGTATCTGATGGGGTGGTCGGTGGTGAAATGGGGTTGGGGGACTCGGGTTTTGTCTAGACCAGTGGCGCTGGTTTCTCCCTCTTATTATGAAAAATTAAGAAACTGGTATGAGGTTAACCGCATATATGAGTTGGGAGCAAGAGCAGTGGTGAAAGCCAGTTTAATCAAGTGGCTGAAAAGAGAGGAAGTTGTTTCAAACATTGCCGACTTAAGGAGTAAGCAAGTTGAGGAATGCTGGAAGAATTTGGGATGGGAAGGAGTGACAAACCACCAAAAGGAAGTAGTGTGGATGTCTTTCCATGAGTGCTTGCTTACTATGTCCTTCTTGAAGTCAAGAGATCTGGTGAGAAGCGAGAAGTGTGTGAGGGAAGGATGTGGTGGCATAGAAACAGTGAGACACGTGTTTTTGGAGTGTTTTTTTGTTAAGAACGTATGGCGGAGGTTGGTGGGTTTGGTGGAAAACATTTTGGGGCTCAAGGATGTGGCACCTGATTTTTGTTTGTATGGTTTGGTGCATGGAGGAGCTGACGTAAAGAAAAAGGGGTGGATCTGTGCAGCCATCATGAAGAAAGTTGTATGGGAGGCAAGGTGTGGCTATAGGAAGGGGAGCTTCCTCCTGACAGAGGACGACTGTTATGAGTGGTGGATTAGTAAATTATACCTTGTCTTATTAAGGGACAGGAAGGTGTTGGGGGTGGAGGTTGCTGACAATTTTTGGAACTTTGGGAGGTGGAGGATGAGATAAGGTGTTTTGGTGGAGGGAATATGATGTTAAAAATTGATTATGTTTTGATGTGTTTTTTATACTTTTGATAAAAAAATACTTACCTGAATGATGTAACGAACGCAGCTTGATCTCTGGGCGGTTTCCTGTAGAAGAGATTAGAGTTAGCGATTCATGCTGAAGGTAAAAAAAAAAAAAAAAAAAAAAAAAAATCTGTTCTTATCAGTTTAATATCTGATACGTCCCCTATCTGGGGACCATATATTAAATGGATTTTTAGAACAGGGAGATGGAAGAAGAGCTTGCTCTGTCCACTCCACGCATCGACCTGGTATTGCAGTACCTCCAGGACCGGTGCACCCCTTTCTTATGCAGTTTTCTAAAAAACAGATTGAAATGAAAAACTTAACAAGAAGGTTTTTCTGTCTTTTGCTTGCAATGTTGTTTGCTTGTGTTCTTTCTCGTTGAGTTGTTCGCAGTCCTTTTTTTTTTTTTTTTGTTTTGCAATAAACTGGTATTTAACCCCTGTGTGTTTGTGTTTTTCTTGATTTGTGTCAGTTTCTTGGTCTGTGTTTCCATGCTTCCATCCTTTTCAGCACAATGCATATGCTGCTGCAATGGCAGCTTTTCAGCAGACTGACAATATCTATTCTTTTAATTTGTGTTTCTTTTCTCATGTCATTTTTGTATTTTTGCAAAGTTTATTTCAGTCCACCACCCTTTTCTTACAAACATATAGATAGCAAGGGCCAGAATTTCGACAAGACAGCCAGATAATACACGCAGAGTGTGTGAAGGCCCGATATGAAGCCTACGTACAAGTCGAAGCTACGACAATGCAGAGTCCTGTTGAACGGCTTGACTTTTCTCTACTTCCCTCTCTGTAGTCAATGAGTCGGCTAGTACTCCGACAGTCGAGGGATTTTCTGGCCTGTGTCTCCCTCTAGTGGGTTCCTTTGTCCACGTGAACAGGAGGCGGCTCTATGCAAATCCTAGCCCTCGTTAGGCACACCGATGAGCACCTGATGGATACATGTGTTTGTAATCTGTATTTGGCCTTGCTTGCTTAAAGTTTGGATTGACGAGCAAACTGGCCTTGACCCCGAAGGTGCTAAATGGACAGGTGTCTGGGCGTGTTTAGACCATGGGCTATAGGAAGGAGGAAGTAGGCCTCAGGCATAGCTAGGTGTGAAAGTCTGAGGATTAGTGGCTCTGGGCAAACAGCAGGGAGCCAGACGGGAGGCAGCAGATCTCTGCGAGCGATTGACGTCGCCCTGGACGCCGCTCGCTCGGAAAAGACGATAATTGGGTTATCGCTTCTCGGCCTTTTGGCTAAGATCAAGTGTAGTATCTGTTCTTATCAGTTTAATATCTGATACGTCCCCTATCTGGGGACCATATATTAAATGGATTTTTAGAACAGGGAGATGGAAGAAGAGCTTGCTCTGTCCACTCCACGCATCGACCTGGTATTGCAGTACCTCCAGGACCGGTGCACCCCTTTCTTATGCAGTTTTCTAAAAAACAGATTGAAATGAAAAACTTAACAAGAAGGTTTTTCTGTCTTTTGCTTGCAATGTTGTTTGCTTGTGTTCTTTCTCGTTGAGTTGTTCGCAGTCCTTTTTTTTTTTTTTTTGTTTTGCAATAAACTGGTATTTAACCCCTGTGTGTTTGTGTTTTTCTTGATTTGTGTCAGTTTCTTGGTCTGTGTTTCCATGCTTCCATCCTTTTCAGCACAATGCATATGCTGCTGCAATGGCAGCTTTTCAGCAGACTGACAATATCTATTCTTTTAATTTGTGTTTCTTTTCTCATGTCATTTTTGTATTTTTGCAAAGTTTATTTCAGTCCACCACCCTTTTCTTACAAACATATAGATAGCAAGGGCCAGAATTTCGACAAGACAGCCAGATAATACACGCAGAGTGTGTGAAGGCCCGATATGAAGCCTACGTACAAGTCGAAGCTACGACAATGCAGAGTCCTGTTGAACGGCTTGACTTTTCTCTACTTCCCTCTCTGTAGTCAATGAGTCGGCTAGTACTCCGACAGTCGAGGGATTTTCTGGCCTGTGTCTCCCTCTAGTGGGTTCCTTTGTCCACGTGAACAGGAGGCGGCTCTATGCAAATCCTAGCCCTCGTTAGGCACACCGATGAGCACCTGATGGATACATGTGTTTGTAATCTGTATTTGGCCTTGCTTGCTTAAAGTTTGGATTGACGAGCAAACTGGCCTTGACCCCGAAGGTGCTAAATGGACAGGTGTCTGGGCGTGTTTAGACCATGGGCTATAGGAAGGAGGAAGTAGGCCTCAGGCATAGCTAGGTGTGAAAGTCTGAGGATTAGTGGCTCTGGGCAAACAGCAGGGAGCCAGACGGGAGGCAGCAGATCTCTGCGAGCGATTGACGTCGCCCTGGACGCCGCTCGCTCGGAAAAGACGATAATTGGGTTATCGCTTCTCGGCCTTTTGGCTAAGATCAAGTGTAGTATCTGTTCTTATCAGTTTAATATCTGATACGTCCCCTATCTGGGGACCATATATTAAATGGATTTTTAGAACAGGGAGATGGAAGAAGAGCTTGCTCTGTCCACTCCACGCATCGACCTGGTATTGCAGTACCTCCAGGACCGGTGCACCCCTTTCTTATGCAGTTTTCTAAAAAACAGATTGAAATGAAAAACTTAACAAGAAGGTTTTTCTGTCTTTTGCTTGCAATGTTGTTTGCTTGTGTTCTTTCTCGTTGAGTTGTTCGCAGTCCTTTTTTTTTTTTTTTTGTTTTGCAATAAACTGGTATTTAACCCCTGTGTGTTTGTGTTTTTCTTGATTTGTGTCAGTTTCTTGGTCTGTGTTTCCATGCTTCCATCCTTTTCAGCACAATGCATATGCTGCTGCAATGGCAGCTTTTCAGCAGACTGACAATATCTATTCTTTTAATTTGTGTTTCTTTTCTCATGTCATTTTTGTATTTTTGCAAAGTTTATTTCAGTCCACCACCCTTTTCTTACAAACATATAGATAGCAAGGGCCAGAATTTCGACAAGACAGCCAGATAATACACGCAGAGTGTGTGAAGGCCCGATATGAAGCCTACGTACAAGTCGAAGCTACGACAATGCAGAGTCCTGTTGAACGGCTTGACTTTTCTCTACTTCCCTCTCTGTAGTCAATGAGTCGGCTAGTACTCCGACAGTCGAGGGATTTTCTGGCCTGTGTCTCCCTCTAGTGGGTTCCTTTGTCCACGTGAACAGGAGGCGGCTCTATGCAAATCCTAGCCCTCGTTAGGCACACCGATGAGCACCTGATGGATACATGTGTTTGTAATCTGTATTTGGCCTTGCTTGCTTAAAGTTTGGATTGACGAGCAAACTGGCCTTGACCCCGAAGGTGCTAAATGGACAGGTGTCTGGGCGTGTTTAGACCATGGGCTATAGGAAGGAGGAAGTAGGCCTCAGGCATAGCTAGGTGTGAAAGTCTGAGGATTAGTGGCTCTGGGCAAACAGCAGGGAGCCAGACGGGAGGCAGCAGATCTCTGCGAGCGATTGACGTCGCCCTGGACGCCGCTCGCTCGGAAAAGACGATAATTGGGTTATCGCTTCTCGGCCTTTTGGCTAAGATCAAGTGTAGTATCTGTTCTTATCAGTTTAATATCTGATACGTCCCCTATCTGGGGACCATATATTAAATGGATTTTTAGAACAGGGAGATGGAAGAAGAGCTTGCTCTGTCCACTCCACGCATCGACCTGGTATTGCAGTACCTCCAGGACCGGTGCACCCCTTTCTTATGCAGTTTTCTAAAAAACAGATTGAAATGAAAAACTTAACAAGAAGGTTTTTCTGTCTTTTGCTTGCAATGTTGTTTGCTTGTGTTCTTTCTCGTTGAGTTGTTCGCAGTCCTTTTTTTTTTTTTTTTGTTTTGCAATAAACTGGTATTTAACCCCTGTGTGTTTGTGTTTTTCTTGATTTGTGTCAGTTTCTTGGTCTGTGTTTCCATGCTTCCATCCTTTTCAGCACAATGCATATGCTGCTGCAATGGCAGCTTTTCAGCAGACTGACAATATCTATTCTTTTAATTTGTGTTTCTTTTCTCATGTCATTTTTGTATTTTTGCAAAGTTTATTTCAGTCCACCACCCTTTTCTTACAAACATATAGATAGCAAGGGCCAGAATTTCGACAAGACAGCCAGATAATACACGCAGAGTGTGTGAAGGCCCGATATGAAGCCTACGTACAAGTCGAAGCTACGACAATGCAGAGTCCTGTTGAACGGCTTGACTTTTCTCTACTTCCCTCTCTGTAGTCAATGAGTCGGCTAGTACTCCGACAGTCGAGGGATTTTCTGGCCTGTGTCTCCCTCTAGTGGGTTCCTTTGTCCACGTGAACAGGAGGCGGCTCTATGCAAATCCTAGCCCTCGTTAGGCACACCGATGAGCACCTGATGGATACATGTGTTTGTAATCTGTATTTGGCCTTGCTTGCTTAAAGTTTGGATTGACGAGCAAACTGGCCTTGACCCCGAAGGTGCTAAATGGACAGGTGTCTGGGCGTGTTTAGACCATGGGCTATAGGAAGGAGGAAGTAGGCCTCAGGCATAGCTAGGTGTGAAAGTCTGAGGATTAGTGGCTCTGGGCAAACAGCAGGGAGCCAGACGGGAGGCAGCAGATCTCTGCGAGCGATTGACGTCGCCCTGGACGCCGCTCGCTCGGAAAAGACGATAATTGGGTTATCGCTTCTCGGCCTTTTGGCTAAGATCAAGTGTAGTATCTGTTCTTATCAGTTTAATATCTGATACGTCCCCTATCTGGGGACCATATATTAAATGGATTTTTAGAACAGGGAGATGGAAGAAGAGCTTGCTCTGTCCACTCCACGCATCGACCTGGTATTGCAGTACCTCCAGGACCGGTGCACCCCTTTCTTATGCAGTTTTCTAAAAAACAGATTGAAATGAAAAACTTAACAAGAAGGTTTTTCTGTCTTTTGCTTGCAATGTTGTTTGCTTGTGTTCTTTCTCGTTGAGTTGTTCGCAGTCCTTTTTTTTTTTTTTTTGTTTTGCAATAAACTGGTATTTAACCCCTGTGTGTTTGTGTTTTTCTTGATTTGTGTCAGTTTCTTGGTCTGTGTTTCCATGCTTCCATCCTTTTCAGCACAATGCATATGCTGCTGCAATGGCAGCTTTTCAGCAGACTGACAATATCTATTCTTTTAATTTGTGTTTCTTTTCTCATGTCATTTTTGTATTTTTGCAAAGTTTATTTCAGTCCACCACCCTTTTCTTACAAACATATAGATAGCAAGGGCCAGAATTTCGACAAGACAGCCAGATAATACACGCAGAGTGTGTGAAGGCCCGATATGAAGCCTACGTACAAGTCGAAGCTACGACAATGCAGAGTCCTGTTGAACGGCTTGACTTTTCTCTACTTCCCTCTCTGTAGTCAATGAGTCGGCTAGTACTCCGACAGTCGAGGGATTTTCTGGCCTGTGTCTCCCTCTAGTGGGTTCCTTTGTCCACGTGAACAGGAGGCGGCTCTATGCAAATCCTAGCCCTCGTTAGGCACACCGATGAGCACCTGATGGATACATGTGTTTGTAATCTGTATTTGGCCTTGCTTGCTTAAAGTTTGGATTGACGAGCAAACTGGCCTTGACCCCGAAGGTGCTAAATGGACAGGTGTCTGGGCGTGTTTAGACCATGGGCTATAGGAAGGAGGAAGTAGGCCTCAGGCATAGCTAGGTGTGAAAGTCTGAGGATTAGTGGCTCTGGGCAAACAGCAGGGAGCCAGACGGGAGGCAGCAGATCTCTGCGAGCGATTGACGTCGCCCTGGACGCCGCTCGCTCGGAAAAGACGATAATTGGGTTATCGCTTCTCGGCCTTTTGGCTAAGATCAAGTGTAGTATCTGTTCTTATCAGTTTAATATCTGATACGTCCCCTATCTGGGGACCATATATTAAATGGATTTTTAGAACAGGGAGATGGAAGAAGAGCTTGCTCTGTCCACTCCACGCATCGACCTGGTATTGCAGTACCTCCAGGACCGGTGCACCCCTTTCTTATGCAGTTTTCTAAAAAACAGATTGAAATGAAAAACTTAACAAGAAGGTTTTTCTGTCTTTTGCTTGCAATGTTGTTTGCTTGTGTTCTTTCTCGTTGAGTTGTTCGCAGTCCTTTTTTTTTTTTTTTTGTTTTGCAATAAACTGGTATTTAACCCCTGTGTGTTTGTGTTTTTCTTGATTTGTGTCAGTTTCTTGGTCTGTGTTTCCATGCTTCCATCCTTTTCAGCACAATGCATATGCTGCTGCAATGGCAGCTTTTCAGCAGACTGACAATATCTATTCTTTTAATTTGTGTTTCTTTTCTCATGTCATTTTTGTATTTTTGCAAAGTTTATTTCAGTCCACCACCCTTTTCTTACAAACATATAGATAGCAAGGGCCAGAATTTCGACAAGACAGCCAGATAATACACGCAGAGTGTGTGAAGGCCCGATATGAAGCCTACGTACAAGTCGAAGCTACGACAATGCAGAGTCCTGTTGAACGGCTTGACTTTTCTCTACTTCCCTCTCTGTAGTCAATGAGTCGGCTAGTACTCCGACAGTCGAGGGATTTTCTGGCCTGTGTCTCCCTCTAGTGGGTTCCTTTGTCCACGTGAACAGGAGGCGGCTCTATGCAAATCCTAGCCCTCGTTAGGCACACCGATGAGCACCTGATGGATACATGTGTTTGTAATCTGTATTTGGCCTTGCTTGCTTAAAGTTTGGATTGACGAGCAAACTGGCCTTGACCCCGAAGGTGCTAAATGGACAGGTGTCTGGGCGTGTTTAGACCATGGGCTATAGGAAGGAGGAAGTAGGCCTCAGGCATAGCTAGGTGTGAAAGTCTGAGGATTAGTGGCTCTGGGCAAACAGCAGGGAGCCAGACGGGAGGCAGCAGATCTCTGCGAGCGATTGACGTCGCCCTGGACGCCGCTCGCTCGGAAAAGACGATAATTGGGTTATCGCTTCTCGGCCTTTTGGCTAAGATCAAGTGTAGTATCTGTTCTTATCAGTTTAATATCTGATACGTCCCCTATCTGGGGACCATATATTAAATGGATTTTTAGAACAGGGAGATGGAAGAAGAGCTTGCTCTGTCCACTCCACGCATCGACCTGGTATTGCAGTACCTCCAGGACCGGTGCACCCCTTTCTTATGCAGTTTTCTAAAAAACAGATTGAAATGAAAAACTTAACAAGAAGGTTTTTCTGTCTTTTGCTTGCAATGTTGTTTGCTTGTGTTCTTTCTCGTTGAGTTGTTCGCAGTCCTTTTTTTTTTTTTTTTGTTTTGCAATAAACTGGTATTTAACCCCTGTGTGTTTGTGTTTTTCTTGATTTGTGTCAGTTTCTTGGTCTGTGTTTCCATGCTTCCATCCTTTTCAGCACAATGCATATGCTGCTGCAATGGCAGCTTTTCAGCAGACTGACAATATCTATTCTTTTAATTTGTGTTTCTTTTCTCATGTCATTTTTGTATTTTTGCAAAGTTTATTTCAGTCCACCACCCTTTTCTTACAAACATATAGATAGCAAGGGCCAGAATTTCGACAAGACAGCCAGATAATACACGCAGAGTGTGTGAAGGCCCGATATGAAGCCTACGTACAAGTCGAAGCTACGACAATGCAGAGTCCTGTTGAACGGCTTGACTTTTCTCTACTTCCCTCTCTGTAGTCAATGAGTCGGCTAGTACTCCGACAGTCGAGGGATTTTCTGGCCTGTGTCTCCCTCTAGTGGGTTCCTTTGTCCACGTGAACAGGAGGCGGCTCTATGCAAATCCTAGCCCTCGTTAGGCACACCGATGAGCACCTGATGGATACATGTGTTTGTAATCTGTATTTGGCCTTGCTTGCTTAAAGTTTGGATTGACGAGCAAACTGGCCTTGACCCCGAAGGTGCTAAATGGACAGGTGTCTGGGCGTGTTTAGACCATGGGCTATAGGAAGGAGGAAGTAGGCCTCAGGCATAGCTAGGTGTGAAAGTCTGAGGATTAGTGGCTCTGGGCAAACAGCAGGGAGCCAGACGGGAGGCAGCAGATCTCTGCGAGCGATTGACGTCGCCCTGGACGCCGCTCGCTCGGAAAAGACGATAATTGGGTTATCGCTTCTCGGCCTTTTGGCTAAGATCAAGTGTAGTATCTGTTCTTATCAGTTTAATATCTGATACGTCCCCTATCTGGGGACCATATATTAAATGGATTTTTAGAACAGGGAGATGGAAGAAGAGCTTGCTCTGTCCACTCCACGCATCGACCTGGTATTGCAGTACCTCCAGGACCGGTGCACCCCTTTCTTATGCAGTTTTCTAAAAAACAGATTGAAATGAAAAACTTAACAAGAAGGTTTTTCTGTCTTTTGCTTGCAATGTTGTTTGCTTGTGTTCTTTCTCGTTGAGTTGTTCGCAGTCCTTTTTTTTTTTTTTTTGTTTTGCAATAAACTGGTATTTAACCCCTGTGTGTTTGTGTTTTTCTTGATTTGTGTCAGTTTCTTGGTCTGTGTTTCCATGCTTCCATCCTTTTCAGCACAATGCATATGCTGCTGCAATGGCAGCTTTTCAGCAGACTGACAATATCTATTCTTTTAATTTGTGTTTCTTTTCTCATGTCATTTTTGTATTTTTGCAAAGTTTATTTCAGTCCACCACCCTTTTCTTACAAACATATAGATAGCAAGGGCCAGAATTTCGACAAGACAGCCAGATAATACACGCAGAGTGTGTGAAGGCCCGATATGAAGCCTACGTACAAGTCGAAGCTACGACAATGCAGAGTCCTGTTGAACGGCTTGACTTTTCTCTACTTCCCTCTCTGTAGTCAATGAGTCGGCTAGTACTCCGACAGTCGAGGGATTTTCTGGCCTGTGTCTCCCTCTAGTGGGTTCCTTTGTCCACGTGAACAGGAGGCGGCTCTATGCAAATCCTAGCCCTCGTTAGGCACACCGATGAGCACCTGATGGATACATGTGTTTGTAATCTGTATTTGGCCTTGCTTGCTTAAAGTTTGGATTGACGAGCAAACTGGCCTTGACCCCGAAGGTGCTAAATGGACAGGTGTCTGGGCGTGTTTAGACCATGGGCTATAGGAAGGAGGAAGTAGGCCTCAGGCATAGCTAGGTGTGAAAGTCTGAGGATTAGTGGCTCTGGGCAAACAGCAGGGAGCCAGACGGGAGGCAGCAGATCTCTGCGAGCGATTGACGTCGCCCTGGACGCCGCTCGCTCGGAAAAGACGATAATTGGGTTATCGCTTCTCGGCCTTTTGGCTAAGATCAAGTGTAGTATCTGTTCTTATCAGTTTAATATCTGATACGTCCCCTATCTGGGGACCATATATTAAATGGATTTTTAGAACAGGGAGATGGAAGAAGAGCTTGCTCTGTCCACTCCACGCATCGACCTGGTATTGCAGTACCTCCAGGACCGGTGCACCCCTTTCTTATGCAGTTTTCTAAAAAACAGATTGAAATGAAAAACTTAACAAGAAGGTTTTTCTGTCTTTTGCTTGCAATGTTGTTTGCTTGTGTTCTTTCTCGTTGAGTTGTTCGCAGTCCTTTTTTTTTTTTTTTTGTTTTGCAATAAACTGGTATTTAACCCCTGTGTGTTTGTGTTTTTCTTGATTTGTGTCAGTTTCTTGGTCTGTGTTTCCATGCTTCCATCCTTTTCAGCACAATGCATATGCTGCTGCAATGGCAGCTTTTCAGCAGACTGACAATATCTATTCTTTTAATTTGTGTTTCTTTTCTCATGTCATTTTTGTATTTTTGCAAAGTTTATTTCAGTCCACCACCCTTTTCTTACAAACATATAGATAGCAAGGGCCAGAATTTCGACAAGACAGCCAGATAATACACGCAGAGTGTGTGAAGGCCCGATATGAAGCCTACGTACAAGTCGAAGCTACGACAATGCAGAGTCCTGTTGAACGGCTTGACTTTTCTCTACTTCCCTCTCTGTAGTCAATGAGTCGGCTAGTACTCCGACAGTCGAGGGATTTTCTGGCCTGTGTCTCCCTCTAGTGGGTTCCTTTGTCCACGTGAACAGGAGGCGGCTCTATGCAAATCCTAGCCCTCGTTAGGCACACCGATGAGCACCTGATGGATACATGTGTTTGTAATCTGTATTTGGCCTTGCTTGCTTAAAGTTTGGATTGACGAGCAAACTGGCCTTGACCCCGAAGGTGCTAAATGGACAGGTGTCTGGGCGTGTTTAGACCATGGGCTATAGGAAGGAGGAAGTAGGCCTCAGGCATAGCTAGGTGTGAAAGTCTGAGGATTAGTGGCTCTGGGCAAACAGCAGGGAGCCAGACGGGAGGCAGCAGATCTCTGCGAGCGATTGACGTCGCCCTGGACGCCGCTCGCTCGGAAAAGACGATAATTGGGTTATCGCTTCTCGGCCTTTTGGCTAAGATCAAGTGTAGTATCTGTTCTTATCAGTTTAATATCTGATACGTCCCCTATCTGGGGACCATATATTAAATGGATTTTTAGAACAGGGAGATGGAAGAAGAGCTTGCTCTGTCCACTCCACGCATCGACCTGGTATTGCAGTACCTCCAGGACCGGTGCACCCCTTTCTTATGCAGTTTTCTAAAAAACAGATTGAAATGAAAAACTTAACAAGAAGGTTTTTCTGTCTTTTGCTTGCAATGTTGTTTGCTTGTGTTCTTTCTCGTTGAGTTGTTCGCAGTCCTTTTTTTTTTTTTTTTGTTTTGCAATAAACTGGTATTTAACCCCTGTGTGTTTGTGTTTTTCTTGATTTGTGTCAGTTTCTTGGTCTGTGTTTCCATGCTTCCATCCTTTTCAGCACAATGCATATGCTGCTGCAATGGCAGCTTTTCAGCAGACTGACAATATCTATTCTTTTAATTTGTGTTTCTTTTCTCATGTCATTTTTGTATTTTTGCAAAGTTTATTTCAGTCCACCACCCTTTTCTTACAAACATATAGATAGCAAGGGCCAGAATTTCGACAAGACAGCCAGATAATACACGCAGAGTGTGTGAAGGCCCGATATGAAGCCTACGTACAAGTCGAAGCTACGACAATGCAGAGTCCTGTTGAACGGCTTGACTTTTCTCTACTTCCCTCTCTGTAGTCAATGAGTCGGCTAGTACTCCGACAGTCGAGGGATTTTCTGGCCTGTGTCTCCCTCTAGTGGGTTCCTTTGTCCACGTGAACAGGAGGCGGCTCTATGCAAATCCTAGCCCTCGTTAGGCACACCGATGAGCACCTGATGGATACATGTGTTTGTAATCTGTATTTGGCCTTGCTTGCTTAAAGTTTGGATTGACGAGCAAACTGGCCTTGACCCCGAAGGTGCTAAATGGACAGGTGTCTGGGCGTGTTTAGACCATGGGCTATAGGAAGGAGGAAGTAGGCCTCAGGCATAGCTAGGTGTGAAAGTCTGAGGATTAGTGGCTCTGGGCAAACAGCAGGGAGCCAGACGGGAGGCAGCAGATCTCTGCGAGCGATTGACGTCGCCCTGGACGCCGCTCGCTCGGAAAAGACGATAATTGGGTTATCGCTTCTCGGCCTTTTGGCTAAGATCAAGTGTAGTATCTGTTCTTATCAGTTTAATATCTGATACGTCCCCTATCTGGGGACCATATATTAAATGGATTTTTAGAACAGGGAGATGGAAGAAGAGCTTGCTCTGTCCACTCCACGCATCGACCTGGTATTGCAGTACCTCCAGGACCGGTGCACCCCTTTCTTATGCAGTTTTCTAAAAAACAGATTGAAATGAAAAACTTAACAAGAAGGTTTTTCTGTCTTTTGCTTGCAATGTTGTTTGCTTGTGTTCTTTCTCGTTGAGTTGTTCGCAGTCCTTTTTTTTTTTTTTTTGTTTTGCAATAAACTGGTATTTAACCCCTGTGTGTTTGTGTTTTTCTTGATTTGTGTCAGTTTCTTGGTCTGTGTTTCCATGCTTCCATCCTTTTCAGCACAATGCATATGCTGCTGCAATGGCAGCTTTTCAGCAGACTGACAATATCTATTCTTTTAATTTGTGTTTCTTTTCTCATGTCATTTTTGTATTTTTGCAAAGTTTATTTCAGTCCACCACCCTTTTCTTACAAACATATAGATAGCAAGGGCCAGAATTTCGACAAGACAGCCAGATAATACACGCAGAGTGTGTGAAGGCCCGATATGAAGCCTACGTACAAGTCGAAGCTACGACAATGCAGAGTCCTGTTGAACGGCTTGACTTTTCTCTACTTCCCTCTCTGTAGTCAATGAGTCGGCTAGTACTCCGACAGTCGAGGGATTTTCTGGCCTGTGTCTCCCTCTAGTGGGTTCCTTTGTCCACGTGAACAGGAGGCGGCTCTATGCAAATCCTAGCCCTCGTTAGGCACACCGATGAGCACCTGATGGATACATGTGTTTGTAATCTGTATTTGGCCTTGCTTGCTTAAAGTTTGGATTGACGAGCAAACTGGCCTTGACCCCGAAGGTGCTAAATGGACAGGTGTCTGGGCGTGTTTAGACCATGGGCTATAGGAAGGAGGAAGTAGGCCTCAGGCATAGCTAGGTGTGAAAGTCTGAGGATTAGTGGCTCTGGGCAAACAGCAGGGAGCCAGACGGGAGGCAGCAGATCTCTGCGAGCGATTGACGTCGCCCTGGACGCCGCTCGCTCGGAAAAGACGATAATTGGGTTATCGCTTCTCGGCCTTTTGGCTAAGATCAAGTGTAGTATCTGTTCTTATCAGTTTAATATCTGATACGTCCCCTATCTGGGGACCATATATTAAATGGATTTTTAGAACAGGGAGATGGAAGAAGAGCTTGCTCTGTCCACTCCACGCATCGACCTGGTATTGCAGTACCTCCAGGACCGGTGCACCCCTTTCTTATGCAGTTTTCTAAAA
>NW_028119499.1:0-40471 GCF_965119305.1 Pelophylax lessonae | reverse complement strand
CCTGTACTGAATGAGTGACCCCCCCCCCTGTGCTGAATGAGTGACCCCCCCCCCCTGTGCTAAACGAGTGACCCCCCTGTGCTAAACGAGTGACCCCCCCCCCTGTGCTGAACGAGTGACCCCCCTGTGCTAAACGAGTGACCCCCCCTGTGCTGAATGAGTGACCCCCCCCCCAGTGCTAAACGAGTGACCCCCCTGTGCTAAACGAGTGACCCCCCCCCTGTGCTAAACGAGTGACCCCCCCTGTGCTAAACGAGTGACCCCCCCCTGTACTGAATGAGTGACTCCCCCTGTGCTGAATGAGTGACCCCCCCCCTGTGCTGAACGAGTGACCCCCCTGTGCTAAACGAGTGACCCCCCCCTGTGCTGAACGAGTGACCCCCCCCCTGTGCTAAACGAGTGACCCCCCCCCCTGTGCTAAACGAGTGACCCCCCCTGTGCTGAACGAGTGACCCCCCCCCCCTGTGCTAAACGAGTGACCCCCCCCTGTGCTGAACGAGTGACCCCCCCCTGTGCTAAACGAGTGACCCCCCCCTGTGCTGAACGAGTGACCCCCCCCCCCCTGTGCTAAACGAGTGACCCCCCTGTGCTAAACGAGTGACCCCCCCCTGTACTGAATGAGTGACTCCCCCTGTGCTGAATGAGTGACCCCCCCCCTGTGCTGAACGAGTGACCCCCCTGTGCTAAACGAGTGACCCCCCCCCTGTGCTAAACGAGTGACCCCCCCTGTGCTGAACGAGTGACCCCCCCCCTGTGCTAAACGAGTGACCCCCCCTGTACTGAATGAGTGACTCCCCCTGTGCTGAATGAGTGACCCCCCCCCTGTGCTGAGCGAGTGACCCCCCCCCTGTGCTGAACGAGTGACCCCCCCCCCCCGTGCTAAATGAGTGACCCCCCCTGTACTGAATGAGTGACCCCCCCCCCTGTGCTGAATGAGTGACCCCCCCCCCCCCCCTGTGCTAAACGAGTGACCCCCCTGTGCTAAACGAGTGACCCCCCCCCCTGTGCTGAACGAGTGACCCCCCCTGTGCTAAACGAGTGACCCCCCCCTGTGCTGAATGAGTGACCCCCCCCCCCTGTGCTAAACGAGTGACCCCCCTGTGCTAAACGAGTGACCCCCCCCCTGTGCTAAAGGAGTGACCCCCCCTGTGCTAAACGAGTGACCCCCCCTGTACTGAATGAGTGACTCCCCCTGTGCTGAATGAGTGACCCCCCCCTGTGCTGAACGAGTGACCCCCCCTGTGCTAAACGAGTGACCCCCCTGTGCTAAACGAGTGACCCCCCCCCTGTGCTGAACGAGTGACCCCCCCCCTGTGCTAAACGAGTGACCCCCCCCCCTGTGCTAAACGAGTGACCCCCCCTGTGCTGAACGAGTGACCCCCCCCCTGTGCTGAACGAGTGACCCCCCCCTGTGCTAAACGAGTGACCCCCCCCTGTGCTGAACGAGTGACCCCCCCCCCTGTGCTAAACGAGTGACCCCCCTGTGCTAAACGAGTGACCCCCCCTGTACTGAATGAGTGACTCCCCCTGTGCTGAATGAGTGACCCCCCCCTGTGCTGAACGAGTGACCCCCCTGTGCTAAACGAGTGACCCCCCCCTGTGCTAAACGAGTGACCCCCCCTGTGCTGAACGAGTGACCCCCCCCCTGTGCTAAACGAGTGACCCCCCCTGTACTGAATGAGTGACTCCCCCTGTGCTGAATGAGTGACCCCCCCCCCTGTGCTGAACGAGTGACCCCCCCCTGTGCTAAACGAGTGACCCCCCCCCTGTGCTGAACGAGTGACCCCCCCCCTGTGCTCAACGAGTGACCCCCCCCTGTGCTAAACTTGTGACCCCCCCTGTGCTGAACGAGTGACCCCCCCTGTGCTAAACGAGTGACCCCCCCTGTGCTGAATGAGTGACCCCCCCCCCCCTGTGCTAAACGAGTGACCCCCCTGTGCTAAACGAGTGACCCCCCCCCCTGTGCTAAACGAGTGACCCCCCCTGTGCTAAACGAGTGACCCCCCCTGTACTGAATGAGTGACTCCCCCTGTGCTGAATGAGTGACCCCCCCCTGTGCTGAACGAGTGACCCCCCTGTGCTAAACGAGTGACCCCCCTGTGCTAAACGAGTGACCCCCCCTGTGCTAAACGAGTGACCCCCCCCCTGTGCTAAACGAGTGACCCCCCCTGTGCTGAACGAGTGACCCCCCCCCCTGTGCTAAACGAGTGACCCCCCCCCCTGTGCTGAACGAGTGACCCCCCCCTGTGCTAAACGAGTGACCCCCCCCCTGTGCTGAACGAGTGACCCCCCCCCCTGTGCTAAACGAGTGACCCCCCTGTGCTAAACGAGTGACCCCCCCTGTACTGAATGAGTGACTCCCCCTGTGCTGAATGAGTGACCCCCCCCTGTGCTGAACGAGTGACCCCCCTGTGCTAAACGAGTGACCCCCCCCTGTGCTAAACGAGTGACCCCCCCCTGTGCTGAACGAGTGACCCCCCCCTGTGCTAAACGAGTGACCCCCCCTGTACTGAATGAGTGACTCCCCCTGTGCTGAATGAGTGACCCCCCCCCCTGTGCTGAACGAGTGACCCCCCCCTGTGCTAAACGAGTGACCCCCCCCTGTGCTGAACGAGTGACCCCCCCCCTGTGCTCAACGAGTGACCCCCCCCCCTGTGCTAAACTTGTGACCCCCCCTGTGCTGAACGAGTGACCCCCCCCTGTGCTAAACGAGTGACCCCCCCTGTGCTGAATGAGTGACCCCCCCCCCCCTGTGCTAAACGAGTGACCCCCTGTGCTAAACGAGTGACCCCCCCCCTGTGCTAAACGAGTGACCCCCCCTGTGCTAAACGAGTGACCCCCCCTGTACTGAATGAGTGACTCCCCCTGTGCTGAATGAGTGACCCCCCCCCTGTGCTGAACGAGTGACCCCCCTGTGCTAAACGAGTGACCCCCCCTGTGCTAAACGAGTGACCCCCCCCTGTACTGAACGAGTGACCCCCCTGTACTGAATGAGTGACTCCCCCTGTGCTGAACGAGTGCCCCCCCTGTTCTGAACCAGTGCCCCCCCCCTGTGCTGAACCAGTGACTCCCCCTGTGCTGAACGAGTGACCCCCCCCCTGTGCTCAACGAGTGACCCCCCCCCTGTGCTAAACTTGTGACCCCCCCTGTGCTGAACGAGTGACCCCCCCCTGTGCTAAACGAGTGACCCCCCCTGTGCTGAATGAGTGACCCCCCCCCTGTGCTAAACGAGTGACCCCCTGTGCTAAACGAGTGACCCCCCCTGTGCTAAACGAGTGACCCCCCCTGTGCTAAACGAGTGACCCCCCCTGTACTGAATGAGTGACTCCCCCTGTGCTGAATGAGTGACCCCCCCCTGTGCTGAACGAGTGACCCCCCTGTGCTAAACGAGTGACCCCCCTGTGCTAAACGAGTGACCCCCCCCCTGTGCTGAACGAGTGACCCCCCCCCTGTGCTAAACGAGTGACCCCCCCCCCTGTGCTAAACGAGTGACCCCCCCTGTGCTGAACGAGTGACCCCCCCCCTGTGCTAAACGAGTGACCCCCCTGTGCTAAACGAGTGACCCTCCCCCGTGCTGAATGAGTGACCCTCCCCCGTGCTAAATGAGTGACCCCCCCTGTGCTGAATGAGTGACCCCCCCTGTGCTGAATGAGTGACCCCCCTGTGCTGAACCAGTGACTCCCCCCCCCCCCCCCGTGCTGAATGAGTGACCCTCCCTGTGCAAAACGAGTGACCCCCCCTGTGCAAAACGAGTGACCCCCCCTGTGCTGAATGAGTGACCCTCCCCCGTGCTAAATGAGTGACCCCCCCTGTACTGAATGAGTGACCCCCCCTGTGCTGAACCAGTGACTCCCCCCCCCCCCGTGCTGAACGAGTGACCCCCCCTGTGCAAAACGAGTGACCCCCCCTGTGCAAAACGAGTGACCCCCCCTGTGCAAAACGAGTGACCCCCCCTGTGCTAAACGAGTGACCCCCCCTGTGCTAAACGAGTGACCCCCCCTGTGCTGAACGAGTGACCCCCCCCCCTGTGCTAAACGAGTGACCCCCCCCTGTGCTGAACGAGTGACCCCCCCCCTGTGCTAAACGAGTGACCCCCCCCTGTGCTGAATGAGTGACCCCCCCCCCCCTGTGCTAAACGAGTGACCCCCCCTGTGCTAAACGAGTGACCCCCCCTGTACTGAATGAGTGACTCCCCCTGTGCTGAATGAGTGACCCCCCCCCTGTGCTGAACGAGTGACCCCCCTGTGCTAAACGAGTGACCCCCCCCTGTGCTAAACGAGTGACCCCCCCTGTGCTGAACGAGTGACCCCCCCCCTGTGCTAAACGAGTGACCCCCCCTGTACTGAATGAGTGACCCCCCCCCCTGTGCTGAACGAGTGACCCCCCTGTGCTAAACGAGTGACCCCCCCCTGTGCTGAACGAGTGACCCCCCCTGTGCTGAACGAGTGACCCCCCTGTACTGAATGAGTGACTCCCCCCTGTGCTGAACGAGTGCCCCCCCTGTTCTGAACCAGTGCCCCCCCCCCCTGTGCTGAACCAGTGACTCCCCCTGTGCTGAACGAGTGACCCCCCCCTGTGCTCAACGAGTGACCCCCCCCCTGTGCTAAACGAGTGACCCCCCCTGTGCTGAACCAGTGACTCCCCCCTGTGCTGAACGAGTGACCCCCCCTGTGCTGAACGAGTGACCCCCCTGTACTGAATGAGTGACTCCCCCTGTGCTGAACGAGTGCCCCCCCTGTTCTGAACCAGTGCCCCCCCCTGTGCTGAACCAGTGACTCCCCCTGTGCTGAACGAGTGACCCCCCCCCTGTGCTCAACGAGTGACCCCCCCCCTGTGCTAAACTTGTGACCCCCCCTGTGCTGAACCAGTGACCCCCCCCCCCCTGTGCTGAACCAGTGACCCCCCCTGTGCTGAACCAGTGACCCCCCCTGTGCTGAACCAGTGACCCCCCCCCCTGTGCTAAACGAGTGACCCCCCCCCCCTGTGCTAAACGAGTGACCCCCCCCCCTGTGCTAAACGAGTGACCCCCCCCTGTGCTAAACGAGTGACCCCCCCTGTGCTAAACGAGTGACCCCGCCCTGTGCTAAACGAGTGACCCCCCCTGTGCTGAACCAGTGACTCCCCCTGTGCTGAACCAGTGACCCCTCCCCCCTGTGCTAAACGAGTGACCCTCCCCCGTGCTGAATGAGTGACCCTCCCCCGTGCTAAATGAGTGACCCCCCTGTACTGAATGAGTGACCCCCCTGTGCTGAATGAGTGACCCCCCTGTGCTGAACCAGTGACTCCCCCCCCCCCCCCCGTGCTGAATGAGTGACCCTCCCTGTGCAAAACGAGTGACCCCCCCTGTGCTGAATGAGTGACCCTCCCCCGTGCTAAATGAGTGACCCCCCCTGTACTGAATGAGTGACCCCCCCTGTGCTGAACCAGTGACTCCCCCCCCCCCGTGCTGAACGAGTGACCCCCCCTGTGCAAAACGAGTGACCCCCCCTGTGCAAAACGAGTGACCCCCCCTGTGCTAAACGAGTGACCCCCCCTGTGCTAAACGAGTGACCCCCCCTGTGCTGAACGAGTGACCCCCCCCCTGTGCTAAACGAGTGACCCCCCCCTGTGCTGAACGAGTGACCCCCCCCTGTGCTAAACGAGTGACCCCCCCTGTGCTGAACGAGTGACCCCCCCCCTGTGCTAAACGAGTGACCCCCCCTGTGCTAAACGAGTGACCCCCCCTGTACTGAATGAGTGACTCCCCCTGTGCTGAATGAGTGACCCCCCCCTGTGCTGAACGAGTGACCCCCCTGTGCTAAACGAGTGACCCCCCCCTGTGCTAAACGAGTGACCCCCCCTGTGCTGAACGAGTGACCCCCCCTGTGCTGAATGAGTGACCCTCCCCCGTGCTAAATGAGTGACCCCCCCTGTACTGAATGAGTGACCCCCCCTGTGCTGAACCAGTGACTCCCCCCCCCCCCGTGCTGAACGAGTGACCCCCCCTGTGCAAAACGAGTGACCCCCCCTGTGCAAAACGAGTGACCCCCCCTGTGCTAAACGAGTGACCCCCCCTGTGCTAAACGAGTGACCCCCCCCCCCCGTGCTGAACGAGTGACCCCCCCCCCCCGTGCTGATTGAGATGAGTGACCCCCCCCTGTGCTGAACGAGATGAGTGACCCCCCCCCTGTGCTGAACGAGTGACCCCCCCCTGTGCTAAACGAGTGACCCCCCCTGTGCTGAACGAGTGACCCCCCCCCTGTGCTAAACGAGTGACCCCCCCTGTGCTAAACGAGTGACCCCCCCTGTACTGAATGAGTGACTCCCCCTGTGCTGAATGAGTGACCCCCCCCTGTGCTGAACGAGTGACCCCCCTGTGCTAAACGAGTGACCCCCCCCTGTGCTAAACGAGTGACCCCCCCTGTGCTGAACGAGTGACCCCCCCCCCTGTGCTAAACGAGTGACCCCCCCTGTGCTAAACGAGTGACCCCCCTGTGCTAAACGAGTGACCCCCCCTGTACTGAATGAGTGACTCCCCCTGTGCTGAATGAGTGACCCCCCCCCTGTGCTGAACGAGTGACCCCCCTGTGCTAAACGAGTGACCCCCCCCTGTGCTGAACGAGTGACCCCCCCTGTGCTGAACGAGTGACCCCCCTGTACTGAATGAGTGACTCCCCCTGTGCTGAACGAGTGCCCCCCCTGTTCTGAACCAGTGCCCCCCCCCTGTGCTGAACCAGTGACTCCCCCTGTGCTGAACGAGTGACCCCCCCCTGTGCTCAACGAGTGACCCCCCCTGTGCTAAACGAGTGACCCCCCCTGTGCTGAACCAGTGACCCCCCCCTGTGCTGAACGAGTGACCCCCCCTGTGCTGAACGAGTGACCCCCCTGTACTGAATGAGTGACTCCCCCTGTGCTGAACGAGTGCCCCCCCTGTTCTGAACCAGTGCCCCCCCCTGTGCTGAACCAGTGACTCCCCCTGTGCTGAACGAGTGACCCCCCCCCTGTGCTCAACGAGTGACCCCCCCCTGTGCTAAACTTGTGACCCCCCCTGTGCTGAACCAGTGACCCCCCCCTGTGCTGAACCAGTGACCCCCCCTGTGCTGAACCAGTGACCCCCCCTGTGCTGAACCAGTGACCCCCCCCCCTGTGCTAAACGAGTGACCCCCCCCCCCCTGTGCTAAACGAGTGACCCCCCCCCTGTGCTAAACGAGTGACCCCCCCCCCTGTGCTAAACGAGTGACCCCCCCTGTGCTAAACGAGTGACCCCCCCCTGTGCTAAACGAGTGACCCCCCCTGTGCTGAACCAGTGACTCCCCCTGTGCTGAACCAGTGACCCCTCCCCCCTGTGCTAAACGAGTGACCCTCCCCCGTGCTGAATGAGTGACCCTCCCCCGTGCTAAATGAGTGACCCCCCCTGTACTGAATGAGTGACCCCCCCTGTGCTGAATGAGTGACCCCCCTGTGCTGAACCAGTGACTCCCCCCCCCCCCCGTGCTGAATGAGTGACCCTCCCTGTGCAAAACGAGTGACCCCCCCTGTGCAAAACGAGTGACCCCCCCTGTGCTGAATGAGTGACCCTCCCCCGTGCTAAATGAGTGACCCCCCCTGTACTGAATGAGTGACCCCCCCTGTGCTGAACCAGTGACTCCCCCCCCCCCCCGTGCTGAACGAGTGACCCCCCCTGTGCAAAACGAGTGACCCCCCCTGTGCAAAACGAGTGACCCCCCCTGTGCTAAACGAGTGACCCCCCCTGTGCTAAACGAGTGACCCCCCCTGTGCTAAACGAGTGACCCCCCCCCCCCGTGCTGAACGAGTGACCCCCCCCCCCCGTGCTGATTGAGATGAGTGACCCCCCCCTGTGCTGAACGAGATGAGTGACCCCCCCCCTGTGCTGAACGAGTGACCCCCCCCTGTGCTGAACCAGTGTCTCCCCCCCCCTGTGCTGAACCAGCAACCCCCCCCCCCCCGTGCTGAACGAGTGACCCCCTGTGCTAAACGAGTGACCCCCCCCTGTGCTGAGCGAGTGACTCCCCCCCCCCCCGTGCTGAACGAGTGACTCCCCCCCTGTGCTAAATGAGTGACCCCCCCTGTACTGAATGAGTGACTCCCCCTGTGCTAAATGAGTGACCCCCCCCTGTGCTGAATGAGTGACCCCCCCTGTGCTGAATGAGTGACCCCCCCTGTGCTGAATGAGTGACCCCCCCTGTGCTGAATGAATGACCTCCCCTGTGCTGAATGAGTGACCCCCCCTGTGCTGAATGAATGACCTCCCCTTGTGCTAAACGAGTGACCCCCCCCTGTGCTAAACGAGTGACCCCCCCCTGTGCTGAACCAGTGACCCCCCCCTGTGCTGAACCAGTGACTCCCTCCCCCCCATGCTGAACGAGTGACCCCCCCTGTGCTAAACGAGTGACCCCCCCCCGTGCTGAATGAAATGAGTGACCCCCCCCCTGTGCTGAATGAGTGACCCCCCCTGTGCTGAATGAGTGACCCCCCCCCCTGTGCTGAACGAGTGACCCCCCCCCCTGTGCTGAACCAGTGTCTCCCCCCCCCCATGCTGAACCAGCAACCCCCCCCCGTGCTGAACGAGTGACCCCCCTGTGCTAAACGAGTGACCCCCCCCTGTGCTGAGCGAGTGACTCCCCCTGTACTGAACGAGTGACTCCCCCTGTGCTGAACGAGTGACCCCCCCCTGTGCTAAACGAGTGACCCCCCCCCCTGTGCTAAACGAGTGACCCCCCCTGTGCTAAACGAGTGACCCCCCCTGTGCTGAATGAGTGACCCCCCCCTGTGCTGAATGAGTGACCCCCCCCCCCTGTGCTGAACCAGTGACCCCCCCCCCGTGCTGAACCAGTGACCCCCCCCCCCCCGTGCTGAATGAGTGACCCTCCCTGTGCTGAACGAGTGACCCTCCCTGTGCTGAACGAGTGACCCCCCCTGTGCTGAACGAGTGACCCCCCCTGTGCTGAACGAGTGACCCTCCCTGTGCTGAACGAGTGACCCTCCCTGTGCTGAATGAGTGACCCCCCCCCTGTGCTGAATGAGTGACCCCCCTGTGCTGAACCAGTGACTCCCCCCCCCCCCCCCCGTGCTGAACGAGTGACCCCCCCCCGTGCTGAATGAGTGACCCCCCCCCCCTGTGCTGAACGAGTGACCCCCCCGCGCTGAACGAGTGACCCCCCCCCCCGTGCTGAACCAGTGACTCCACCCCCCCTCCTCCTCCATGCAGAAGGGCAGCCACTCAGCACAAGACCCAGAATACGGTGGTAGTTGGTACTACAGGGCTTCTCCACCTCCACTGGGATCTGATTATGCTATTGGTTCAATCTCTGGTAACAATGGAACTAAAATCTATAGCTGGAGTTCAACGTTCCCCCCTCCCCCCACCAATGATGGCCATTCTTAGAATCTCATCACCCCGAAATAGAACTAGCTTAGGGGTGTCAAACTGGTGGCCCTCCAGCTGCTGCAGAACTACAAGTCCCACCATGCCTCTGCCTGTGGGAGTCATGCTTGTAACTGTCAGCCTTGCAATGCCTCATGGGACTTGTAGTTCCCCCAACAGCTGTAGGGCCGCCAGTTTGACATCACCTACAGTGCCTTGAAAAAGTATTCATACCCCTTGGAAATTTTCCACATTTTCTCATGTTACAACCAAAAACATAAATGTATTTTATTGGGAATTTTATGTGATAGACCAACACAAAGTGACACATAATTGTGAAGTGGAAGGAAAATGATAAATGTTTTTTTTTTACAAATAAATCTGTGAAAAGTGTGGCTGCATTTGTATTCACCCCAATACTTTGTCACTGCAATTACAGCTGCAAGTCTTTTTGGGGAGGTCTCTACCAGCTTTGCACATCTAGAGAGGGACATTTCTGCCCATTCTTCTTTGCAAAATATCTCAAGCTCTGTCAGATTGGATGGAGAGCGTCTGTGAATTGCAATTTTCAAGTCTTGCCACAGATTCTCAATGTGATTTAGGTCTGGACTGTGACTGGACCATTCTAACACATGAATATGCTTTGAGCTAAACCATTCCATTGTAGCTCTGGCTGTATATTTAGCGTCGTTGTCCTGCTGGAAGGTGAACCTCCGCCCCAGTCTGAAGTCTTTTGCAGATTCTAACAGGTTTTCTTCTAATATTGCCCTGGATTTGGCTCCATCCATCTTCACATCAACTCTGACCAGCTTCCCTGTCCCTGCTGAGGAAAAGCAACCCAACATCATGATACTGCCACCACCATGTTTCACGGTGGGGATGGGGTGTTCAGGGTGATGTGCAGTGTTAGTTTTCCGCCACACATAGAGTTTTGCTTTTAGGCCAAAAAGTCGAGTTTTGGTCTCATCTGAGCAGAGCACCTTCTTCTACATGTTTGCTGTGTCCCCCACATGGCTTCTCGCAAACTGAAAACGGGACTTCTTATGGCTTTCTTCCACCAATGGCTTTCTTCCTGGCACTCTTCCATAAAGGGCAGATTTGTGGAGTGCCGACTAATAGTTGTCCTGTGGACAGATTCTCCCACCTGAGCTGTGGATCTCTGCAGCTCCTCCAGAGTTCCCATGGGCCTCTTGGCTGCTTCTCTGATGAATGCTCTCCTTGCCCGGCCTGTCAGTTTAGGTGGACGGCCATGTCTTGGTAGGTTTGCAGTTGTGCCATACTCTTTACATTTACGGATGATGGATTGAACAGTGCTCCGTGAGATGTTCAAAGCTTGAGATATTTTTTTATACCCTGACACTGCTTTATACTTCTCCACAGCGTTATCCCTGACCTGTCTGGTGTGTTCATTAGCCTTCATGATGCTGATTGTTCACTAAGGTTCTCTAACAAACCTCGGAGGGCTTCACAGAACAGCTATATTTATACTGAGTTTAAACTACACACAGGTGTAGGTGACTTCTGAAGGCAATTGGTTAAAATTGTGCATGCTCGTGGAATGGCACCAAACTTCAGCACTTTAACACTTTAAACTGTTTTACAGGTTACCAGTTTACAGTTACAGAGAAGGTCTAGTACTAAAAGTATTGCTCTCCCTCTAACGATCGTGACGATACCTCACATGCGTGGTTTGAACACTGTTTATATATGTGGGCACGACCTACGTATGAGTCCGCTTCTGCATGAGAGCGCAAGGGCACGGGGGCGCTTTTTTTTATTGTTTGTTTATTTTATTTTTATTTATACACGAGCATGGGGGCGCTTTACTTTTTTTTTTTATATTGTTTATTTTATTTTTATTTTTTTACTTTTACACTTTTCCTTTCATTTTTTTTTTTTATATGATTTATTTATTTATTGATCACTTTTATTCCTATTACAAGGAATGTAAACATCCGTTGTAAAAGGAATAGGGCATGACAGGTCCTCTTTATGGAGAGATCTGGAGTCAGTAAGACCTCCCATCTCTCCTCCAGGCTGGAAAGCCTGAAATTTAAAAAAAAAAAAAAAACTTTTTTTATCGTTTATTTTATTTTTATATTTTATTTTTACACAAGGGCACCAGGGCACTTTACTTTTTTTTTTTTTTATCACTTTTATTCCTGTTACAAGGAATGTAAACTTTCCCTGTAACAGGAATAGGACATGACAGGACCTCTTTATGGAGAGATGAGGGGTCTATAAATCCCCACATCTCTACTCTAGGCTGAAAAGCCTGAGATTGAAAAAAAAAAAAAAAAACTTTTTTATTGTTTATTTTAATTTACTTTTTTATGTTTACACTTTTCATTTATTGTTATTTATTTTTTTTTTTTTTTATTCCTATTACAAGGAATGTAAACTTTCCTTGTAACAGGAATAGTGAATGGCAGCCCCCCATCAGTGTAGTGACCAGCGTACCCCCCCCATCAGTGTAGTGACCAGCGTACCCCCCCCATCAATGTAGTGACCAGCGTACCCCCCCATCAATGTAGTGACCAGCGTACCCCCCCATCAATGTAGTGACCAGCGTACCCCCCATCAATGTAGTGACCAGCGTACCCCCCCATTAATGTAGTGACCAGCGTACCCCCCATCAATGTAGTGACCAGCGTACCCCCCATCAATGTAGTGACCAGCGCACCCCCCATCAATGTAGTGACCAGCGTACCCCCCATTAATGTAGTGACCAGCGTACCCCCCCCATCAATGTAGTGACCAGTGTACCCCCCATCAATGTAGTGACCAGCGTACCCCCCCATTAATGTAGTGACCAGCGTACCCCCCCCATCAATGTAGTGACCAGCATGCCCCCCATCAATGTAGTGACCAGCGCACCCCCCCCATCAATGTAGTGACCAGCGTACCCCCCCATTAATGTAGTGACCAGCGTACCCCCCCCCATCAATGTAGTGACCAGCATGCCCCCCATCAATGTAGTGACCAGCGCACCCCCCCCATCAATGTAGTGACCAGCGTACCCCCCCATCAATGTAGTGACCAGCGTACCCCCCCATTAATGTAGTGACCAGCGTACCCCCCCATTAATGTAGTGACCAGCATGCCCCCCATCAATGTAGTGACCAGCGTACCCCCCCATTAATGTAGTGACCAGCGTACCCCCCCATCAATGTAGTGACCAGCGTACCCCCCCCATCAACGTAGTGACCAACGTACCCCCCCATCAATGTAGTGACCAGCGTACCCCCCCCATCAATGTAGTGACCAGCGTACCCCCCCATTAATGTAGTGACCAGCGTACCCCCCCATCAATGTAGTGACCAGCGTACCCCCCATCAATGTAGTGACCAGCGTACCCCCCCATTAATGTAGTGACCAGCGTACCCCCCCCCATCAATGTAGTGACCAGCGTACCCCCCCATTAATGTAGTGACCAGAGTAACCCCCCATTAATGTAGTGACCAGCGTACCCCCCCATTAATGTAGTGACCAGCGTACCCCCCCATTAATGTAGTGACCAGCGTACCCCCCCCATCAATGTAGTGACCAGCGTACCCCCCCATTAATGTAGTGACCAGAGTACCCCCCCATTAATGTAGTGACCAGCGTACCCCCCCATTAATGTAGTGACCAGCGTACCCCCCCATTAATGTAGTGACCAGCGTACCCCCCCATTAATGTAGTGACCAGCGTACCCCCCCATTAATGTAGTGACCAGCGTACCCCCCCATTAATGTAGTGACCAGCTTGCCGTGTCCCCTTCAGTGCAGAGAGACTTACCTAAGGTAGAAGAACACAGCCTGACATCCATCCCACGTGTTCAGTCTGCCCCGCAGCTAGTTCTCTTGACCAAGCGGTGAGCGCGGCACAGCGAACCAATCACGTCCTGAGTAGCGGCACAGCAAACCAATCAGGTGTGCTGGCACATGTGATTGGTTAGCTGTGCAGCTGCTCACGGCACCGCTGCTCACCGCTCAGTCAGGAGAACTAGCTGCAGGCAGATGGAACATGTGGAACGGATGTCGGGCTCTGTTCTGCTACCTTTTACAACCACTGAGTATCGTACGTTCGGCGATGTGACTATCGCCCACGCTCTATCGTTCAGCCCTACCTATGAGTGTAATGTTTTCAGCGGGGTGGCAACAGGGGTGGCAAGGACTTCGTCTGGGGTGGCAATTGCCACTCCAGCTAGCCCTCTGGCTCCGCTACTGCTCCTCTTGGCTGGAAAGCCTGAGATTAAAAAAAAAAAAAAAAACATTTTTTTATTGTTTATTTTATTTTTACACTTTTCATTTAAATTGTTATTTATTTATATTTTTTTTATTATTTTTATTCCTATTACAAGGAATGTAAACTTTCCTTGTAACAGGAATAGTGCATGCCAGGTCCTCTTTATGGAGAGATCTGGGCTCAATAAGATTTTCCTTCTCTCCTCCAGGCTGAGATTAAAAAAAAAAAATATATATTTTTTTTTATTGTTTATTTTATTTTTACTTTTTTATTTTTACACTTTTTATTTAGATTTTTTTTTTTAATTATTTTTATTCCTATTACAAGGAATGTAAACTTGTAAAAGGAATAGGGCATGACAGGTCCTCTTTATGGAGAGATGTGGGGTCAGTAAGACCTCACATCTCTCCTCTTGGCTGGAAAGCCTGAGATCAAAAATAAAAATAAAAAAACAATCTCAGCCTTCCAAGCAGAGCTGCACAATTAATCGTTAAAAGATCTTGATCTCGATTCAACCCCCAGCATTTCCAGTAGTAATAAGTGCAGAGCAGTTCCCTGCTCACAGCTGTCAAAAAAAAAACAAAAAAAAACAGTAGGCAATGTTTATCAACAGAGCTAAAAAGAAACATTGTATCTTTCTGTTCATTTACAGATCAACAGGATGAACTTTGGTCTGCAAATGAAGTCAGTTTAACCACTTAAGGACCGCCCACCGTGTATTTACGTTGGTACTTGGACGTTAAATACCGGGGTTATGGCAGCAGTCAGCCGCCATAACCCCGGTATGTTTTTAAACGGCGGGTGGTCCTCTTTCACATAAAAGTGGTCCTAGCAGTGGATTTGCGACGGGATCACTTTTATGGGCGGAGGGAGGTGCCCCCCCCCCACCGCTTCCCGGTCATTTTCCCCACTTACCGGAGCTGTTGGTAGCGGGGAAAACGATCCGGTCCTTTCCCCTCCTAGGCAGGAAGTCAAGTGAGGACAAGCTGGCCCCTCACTCCACTGGCCTTTGAGGACCGGAGCGACGTCATACATCACTTCCTCCCAACGGCCTTAAAGGGCCCATTTTTTTGTGATAAAAAAAATTACTTTTTTTTTTTTTTTGCTTTTAGTGTAGATGTGAGGTCTTTTTGACCCCAGATCTAACATTAAAGACCTGTCATGCTTATACATTTCTTGGAATAGGAATAAAAGTGATTAAAAAAAATTAAAGGGACAGTGTAAAAATAAAAGGTAAAATAAATAAGAAAAGAAAAAAAATTAAAGCGCCCCGTCCCTCTGAGCTCGCACACAGAAGCGAACGCATATGCAAATCGTGCCGACATATGAAAACCATTGAATGGAAGCATTTTATGACAGCTTGGTTACTATTGTGATGCTGTGATTGGCTACAGCTAATCACATGGTAGAGGGTGCTGTGATTGGCCCCGGTACCATGTGATAGCTTTGGACCAATCGCAGAATTACAAAAGTAAGCAAGCTGCCATGAATGGAAGCATTTCATGACAGCTTGCTTAATATTGTGATGCTGTGATTGGCTACAGCTAATAGTGCAGGGTGCTGTGATTGGCTCAGGTACTATGTGATAGTTGTGGGCCAATCGCAGCATCACAAAAGCAAGCAAGCTGTCATGAATGGAAGCATTTCATGACAATTTGCTTACTATTGTGAAGCTGTGATTGGCTACAGCTAATGGTACATGGTGCTGTGCTTGGCCCCGGTACCATGTGATAGCTGTGGGCCAATCACAGCATCACAATAGCAAGCAGGCTGTCATGAATGGAAGCATTTCATGACAGTTTGCTTACTATTGTGATACTGTGATTGGCTACAGCTAATCACATGGTACAGGATGCTGTGATTGGCCCAGGTACTATGTGATAGCTGTGGGCCAATCACAGCATCACAATAGCAAGCAGGCTGTCATGAATGGAAGCATTTCATGACAGCTTGATTACTATTGTGATGCTGTGATTGGCTACAGCTAATCACACGGTACAGGGTACTATGATTGGCCCAGGTACCATGTGATAGCTGTGGGCCAATCACAGCATCACAATAGTAAGCAAGCTGTCATGAATGGAAGCCATTCATGACAGTTTTGCTTACATGTAATCATGCAATCGCTTTGATTGGTCATAGCGATCACATGATACCCCTACCGCTCACAGCAGCCGGGTACCAAGCACCGTGATCCGTTGTGGGCTCTAGACAAAAAGGTCATGGAATTGCGCCGTTGTGCGCCCCAGGGGGAACGCTACTGCGCATGCGGTGACCGACGTACCAGTACGTCCCTCAGCCTGTAGTTGCCGCCCACCCGCAGTAAAAATGTACTGTGAGTGGGCAGAAATAGGGATTTTGTTGCAGGAAAAACGCAATGTACAAATGTAACTGTTAGCCCCCGTTCACACTGGTGCAACTTGTCATGCGATTTGACAGGTCCAAATCGCACGACAAGTCACACCCTATTGACAGCAATGGAACTGTTCAAAATGGTGCGACTGCGACTCTGCGGTGCCGCACCGTTTTGCAAAAGAAAAGGTTCCTGTAGGTTTTTTTTTCGATTTTAGGTGCGACTTGCAAGTGAAGTCGCACAATTTCAAAGTCGGATTCAGTGTGACCGGGGGCTCATAGTAATCACTTCTTCTGATAAGATACAATAGAATGGAACGTCTCTGAAACAATGTTTTCCCCTCCAGCCAGGACCTCCCACAGGGCGATACGATGAGAACGGAGAACACGACTACATTGTTACCAGAAAGCTGATTGTTTATTGAATGTTTACAGACACAGATCCTTCCCTTATATACTCCGAATATCACGCTGTTCTATTCCTGGGTCAGAGCAACGCGTTTCATATGTTTGATACATTGTGCTGGCTCAACGCGTTTCATCTTTGTCGGTTTTATTCTACAATTGTTCTTTTTTTTTTGGGTGAAACAGATAACCGGAATCTTTGAAGGACTTTATTATACCGGGTGAGTAGAAGATCTCCCCGTGTATTGTATACATGCCAATAATTAGAAGGAATTATCTGAGGCGGCTGGCAGAGTGGTCCCAGGAAATGACGACTCCCAATTTCTGGAGTGTTCTGTGAAGGGAAGAGATCATCTGACACCAGAGGTGGCACCCTGGTGTAATATATACACTGTATATGGAAGGGGTTTCCACCAGCGTGTAAACGTGGGGCCTCTGACTTATTATTGGATGCCCCCCCAGAGCTCCAGTATGGACCCCAGTATGGCGGATTGACACCACTTATCTGTACTGAGTATTCATTACATATCTACCTACCACCTATATTCCTATGGGCAGTTATATACTACAGATTGGACTGGCACGTGTCTGGTCTCTCCTGGGGAGATACATAGGGCCCATTGGACTGGTACCACTCTTCTGGGCAATTATATACTGTATGTTGGACTGGCACCAGACTTTTCACCCTACACCTACCTACCACCTACACACCTCTGGGCTGTATACTGTATATTGGACTGGCATGACTCTTCACCCTACATCTATCTATCCCCTATATTCTTCTGGGCAGTTATATACTGCAGATTGGACTGGCACCAAACTGGTCTCTCCCGGGGAGATATACACTGCCCATTGGACTGGCACCAAACTGGTCTCTTCCGGGGAGATGTACACTGCCCATTGGACTGGCACCAAACTGGTCTCTCCCAGGGAGATATACACTGCCCATTGGACTGGCACCAAAGTGGTCTCTCCCGGAGAGATATATACTGCCCATTGGATTGGCACCAAACTGGTCTCTCCCGGGGAGATATACACTGCCCATTGGATTGGCACCAAACTGGTCTCTCCCGAGGAGATATACACTGCCCATTGGATTGGCACCAAACTGGTCTCTCCCGGGGAGATATACACTGCCCATTGAACTGGCACCAAACTGGTCTCTCCCGGGAAGATATACACTGCCCATTGGATTGGCACCTAACTGGTCTCTCCTGGGGAGATATAAACTGCCCATTGGGCTGGCACCAAACTGGTCTCTCCTGGGAGATATACACTGCCCATTAGATTGGCACCAAACTGGTCTCTCCCAGGGTGATATACACCGCCCATTGGATTGGCATGAAACTGGTCTCTCCCGGTTAGATATACACTGCCCATTGGATTGGCACCAGACTCTGCACTCCACACCTATATACCACCTACATTCTTCTAGGGAATTATATACTGTATATTGGACTGGCATGACTCTTCACCATACATTTACTTACCCCCTATATTCTTCTGGGCAGTTATAACCAAACTGGTCTCTCCCGGGGAGATATACACTGCCCATTGGATTGTCACCAAACTGGTCTCTCCCAGGGAGATATACACTGCCCATTGGACTGGCACCAAACTGGTCTCTCCCGGGGAGATATACACTGCCCATTGGACTGGCACCAAACTGGTCTCTCCCAGGGAGATATGCACTGCCCATTGGACTGGCACCAAACTGGTCTCTCCCGGCGAGATATACACTGCCCATTGGACTGGCACCAAAGTGGTCTCTCCCGGGGAGATATACACTGCCCATTGGATTGGCACCAAACTGGTCTCTCCCGGGGAGATATACACTGCCCATTGGATTGGCACCAAACTGGTCTCTTCCGGGGAGATATCCACTGCCCATTGGACTGGCACCAAACTGGTCTATCCCGGGGAGATATACACTGCCCATTGGACTGGAACCAAAGTCTGCACTTCACACCTACCTATGATCTACAATCCTCTAAGGAATTAAATACTGTATATTGGACTGGCATGACTCTTCACCCTACATCTACCTACCCCCTATATTCTTCTGGGCAGTTCTATACTGCAGATTGAACTGGCAACAGACTGGTCTCTCCCAGAGAGATATACACTGCCCTTTGGATTGGCACCAAACTTAGCACTTCACACCTACCTACCACCTACATTCCTCTAGGGAATATATATACTGTATATTGGACTGGCATGACTCTTCACCCTACATCTACCTACCCCCTATATTCTTCTGGGCAGTTACATACTGCAGATTGAACTGGCACAAGACTGGTCTCTCCTGGAGAGATATACTCTGCCCACTGGACTGGCACCAGGCTTTGCACTCCACACCTATCTACCACCTACATTCTTCTAGGGAATTATATACAGTATTTTGGACTGGCATGACTCTTCACCCTACATTTACCTACCCCCTATATTCTTCTGGGCAGTTATATACTGCAGATTGGACTGGCACCAAACTGGTCTCTCCCGGAGAGATATAAACTGCCCATTGGACTGGCAACAAACTCATTCACTCTTTTGGGAAGGTACATAAAGCAGACAGGACTGGCACTAGACTCTGCACTCCACACCCACCTACCTACCACCTACACTTTTCTAGAGAATTATATACTGTATATTGGATTGGTACAAGGCTCTTCAACCTACACCTACCTACCTTCTGTATTATTCTGGGCAGTTATATATTGTAGATTGGACTGGCAACAGACTGGTCTCTTCTGGGGAGTTATACACTGCCCTTCGGACTGGCACCAGACTGGTCTTTTCTGGGGAGTTATACACTGCCCATTGGACTTGCACCAGACTGGTCTCTCGTGGGGAGTTATACACTGCCCATTGGACTTGCACCAGACTGGTCTCTCCTGGGGAGTTATACACTGCCCATTGGACTGGCACCAGACTGGTCTCTCGTGGGGAGTTATACACTGCCCATTGGACTTGCACCAGACTGGTCTCTCCTGGGGAGTTATACACTGCCCATTGGACTGGCACCAGACTGGTCTCTGCTGGGGAGTTATACACTGCCCATTGGACTGGCACCAGACTGGTCTCTCCTGGGGAGTTATACACTACCCATTGGACTGGCACCAGACTCTGCACTCCTCTAGGTAGTCATATACTAAAATTGGACTGGAACCAGGGCAATTATATACTGGATTGGACTGATACCAGACTCTACACCTTTCCGGGACAGTTATATACTGCAGATTAGACTGCTTTCAGACTCTTCACCCTACATCTACCTACCACCTACACACCTCTGCATTATACTGTATATTGGACTGGTATATTCTTCTGGGCAGTTATATACTGTATATTGTTCACATTATTGTACATTTGCCTACCACCTACTCACCTCTAGGGAGTTATCTACTGTATATTGAACTGGCATCAATCTCCTCACCCTGCACCTACCTACCACCACTATTCTTCTGGGCAGTTGTATACTGTAGATTGGACTGGCACCAGACTCTGCACCCTTCGGGTAGTTGCAGACAAGACTGGTACCAGGCTCTGCCTTCTACAACTACCCACCACCTACACTCCTCTACGGAGTCAAACACTGTATATTGGAGTGGCACCAGACTCTGATCGTGGGGTTTGTCGTCAGTAGGATCTCCTCGTATAACACTTTGTAACATAAATACTTCTATTGTTTCAGCTGATTCAGCGATGTGATTGGTCAGATCCTCCTAGCTTCATTCTGTAATGACAAATAGAGAAATATTCCCATTATTCACATTATATAGATGTTCACAGAGAGAGGAACTCAGATCCTATAGATAATATACAGTATTTGTTATTACTTGATAAGTGTATATCAGAAATGTAGGTCTGTTCATAAAATTGTATGTTGTATGAGAGTATCTGAAAAGCTGTATGTTTCACCGCCATGCACACGGCATACTTCTATCGCTTCATCACAGCCAATATACATCAATACCATATACCTTCACCCCACATATACATTGTACACTGTTTATATTACTACATATATGGGTCCTCACCCCACCTATACATTGTATACTGTTTATACTACTAAATATATGGGTCCTCACCCCACCTATACATTGTATACTGTTTATACTACTAAATATATGGGTCCTCACCCCACCTATACATTGTATATATTACTAGATATATGACTCCTCAGCTGACATACATACATTATATCATTATATATTGTACATATTATTAGATATATGATGTTTAACCCCACCTATACATTATATACAGTATATATTACAAGATATATGAGGCTTTATCCCACCTATACTCTATATACTGTCTATATTACTAGATATATGCTAACCTCTCTCACTCTTGGTCATTTTCATTTGTGGACATGCTTTGTTACACCCATCCTCAGTCACATTCACCCAGGGCCATCCTCACCCTTGGCACATCCACTCTTGGTCATCTCAGCCTTGGACATCCTCAGTCACACCCAACCTCGTTCATCTTCAACCTTGGACACTCTCAGTCACACCCTCCCTCACTCATCCTTAGCCTTGGGCACCCTCAGTCAAACTTTTTCTCAGTCACACCCACCCTTGTTCATCCTTAACCTTGAACACCATCAGTCACACCCATTTTCGGTCATCCTCAACCTTGTACACCCTCAGTCACACCCACCCTTTGTCATCCCTAAAGTTTCGATACCCACAGTCACACCCATCATTAGTCATCCTCTACCTCGGACACCCTCAATCACACACACTCTTACTTGTACTCAACCTTGGACAGCCTCAGTTACACACACCTTTGGCCATCCTCAACCTTGGACACTTTCAGCCGCCTCCACCCTCGGGCATCCTCAACCTTAGACACCCTCAGTCACAACCACTCTTACTCATCCTCAACCTTGAACACCCTCAGTCATCCTCTACATTGGACACCCTCAGTCACACCCATCTTGAGTCATCCTCTAGCTTGGACACCCTCAATCACACCCACTCTTACTCATCTTCAACCTTGGACAGCCTCAGTCACAAACACCCGTGGTCATCTTTGACCTTGGACACCCTCAGTCACACCCATCTTGAGTCATCCTCTACCTTGAACACCCTCAATCACACCTACTCTTACTCATCTTCAACCTTGGACAGCCTCACTCAGTCACGAACACCCGTGGTCATCTTTGACCTTGGACATCCTCAATCACACCCTTGCTCGTTCATCCTCAACCTTGAAAACTCTCAGGCACCTCAATCCTGATTCATCCCCAACCTTGGACACCCTCAATCACACCCACCCTGACTCATCCTCAGCCTTTAGGCACCCTCATTCACACTTTTCCTCAGTCACACCCACCCATGGTCATCCTTAACCTTGAACACCATCAGTCACACCCATTTTTGGTCATCCTCAACCTTGGACACCCTCAGTCACACCCACCCTTTGTCATCCCTAAAGTTTCGACACCCACAGTCACACCCGTCATTAGTCATCCTCTACCTTGGACACCCTCAATCACACACACTCTTACTTGTACTCAACCTTGGACAGCCTCAGTTACACACAACTTTGGCCATCCTCAACCTTGGACACTTTCAGCCGCCTCCACCCTCAGGCATCCTCAACCTTAGACACCCTCAGTCACAACCACTCTTACTCATCCTCAACCTTGAACACCCTCAGTCATCCTCAACCTTGGACACCCTCAGTCACACCCATCTTGAGTCATCCTCAATCACACCCACTCTTACTCATCTTCAACCTTGGACGGCCTCAGTCACAAACACCCTTCATCATCTTTGACCTTGGACATCCTTAATTACACCCTTGCTCGTTCATCCTCAACCTTGAAAACTCTCAGGCACATCAATCCTGATTCATCCCCAACCTTGGACACCCTCAATCACACCCACCCTGACTCATCCTCAGTCTTTAGGCACCCTCAGTAACACTTTTCCTCAGTCACTCCCACCCATGGTCATCCTTAACCTTGGACACCCTCAGTCACACCCATCTTCGGTCATCCTCTACCTTTGACACCCTCAATCATACCCACTCTTACTTGTCCTCAACCTTGGACAGACTCAGTCACACACACCCTTGGCCATCCTCAACTTTAGACACTCTCAGTCACATCCACTCTCGGGGAACCTCAACCTTGGACACCCTCAGTCACACCCACTCTTACTAATCCTCAACCTTGGACACTCTCAGTCACACCCACCCTTGATATTCCTCAACCTTCAACACCCTCAGTCACACACACCCTCGGCTATCCTCAACCTTGGACACTCTCAGTCACACACACCCTTGGCCATCCTCAACTTTAGACACTCTCTGTCACATCCACCCTCGGTATCCTCAACCTTGGACACCCTCAGTCACACCCACTCTTACTCATCCTCAACCTTGGATACTCTGTCACACCCACCCTTGATATTCCTCAACCTTCAACACCCTCAGTCACACACCCCCTCGGCTATGCTCAACCTTGGACACTCTCAGTCACATCCACCCTCAGGCATCCTCAACTTTGGACACCCTCAATCACACCCTTCCTCAGTCATCATTTACCTTGGACACCCTCAATCACACCAACTCTTACTCATCTTCCACCTTGGACACCCTCAGTCATGCCTGTCCTCAGTTATCCTCAACCTTAGACACCTTCAGTTACACCCCTTTTTACTCATCCTCAACCTTGGACACCCTGAGTCACACCCACCCTTGGTCATCTTCAACCTTGTACACCCTCAGTCACGCCCGTCCTCGGTTATTCTCAACCTTGAACACCTTTAGTCACACCCATGCTCGGTCATCCTCAAACTTGGACACCTTCAATAACACCCACCCTCGGTCATCTTCAACCTTGGACACCCTCAGTCACACCCATCCACGGTCATTTTCAACCATGGAAACCCTCAGTCACATCCCTTTTTACTCATTCTCAATCTTGGACACCCTCAGTCACACCCACCCTCGGTAATCTGCAACCTTGGACAACCTCACTCACAAACCCATCCTCGGTCATCCTCAACCTTGGACACCCTTAGTCCTAACCATCCTCAGCCATCCTTAACCTTGTACACCCTCAGTCATACCCATCTTCGATTATCCTGTACCTTGGACACCCTCAGTGACACTAACCCTCGGCCTCGGCCATCCTCAACCTTGGACGCCCTCAGTCACACTCATCCTCGTTCATCCTCAACCTTGGACACCCTCAGTCACATTCACCCTTAGTCAAACCCATCCTCAGCCATCCTTATCCTTGGACGCCCTTTGTCACATTCATCCTCAACCCCCCCCCCCTCCAGTCATCCTCACCTTCAGTGATAAACAGCAGTTGCTGTAACTCTTGCTGCAACCTCAGCTCCAGGACTTCTACCAATATCATCCTTCGCAGAATCTCTTGGTGAATCCCTATCCGCTGCAGCAGGTCATCAGAGAGTCTCAGCAGAGCGCGACCTGGAGAGAGGAGACAAACGGTCACGCTATGCTATAGTATTGCATCTGTAACCATAACCCAACCTATTAGGGGAATTCCAATCACTTGACCTCTAATGTACCTGACCTAATACACTGGGTCATTAGAGAAATAGCCAATTATGTGGCTCCAGCATAATATATAAAGAATGCTGACATGGTGAAGACATTCAGCTGTGCTTCAAACAAATATGAGAATGTGCAAGATTTAATTATGGCCTAGCTGTTAATGGCAGCCGGAACGGTTTCTGCACCTTAAGGGACTTCTGACCTCTCTGGATTTTACAGCATAGAAGGAACAGTGAATGGTGTGATGGCAAGTCTTTTCAAACCTTTTACAGAGGAGCCCTTCAAACAATATTACGGTCTTGGGGAACCACTTCGTTAAGTGTCAGTTACATTGGTGATCAGTGGGAATAATGTCCCTTACATTGGTGGTCAGTGGGAATAATGTCCCTTACATTGGTGATCAGTGGGAATAATGTCCCTTACATTGGTGATCAGTGGGAAGAATGTCCCTTACATTGGTGGTCAGTAGGAAGAATGTCCCTTACATTGGTGGTCAGTGGGAATAATGTCCCTTACATTTGTGATCAGTGGGAAAAAAGGCCTCCTACATTGGTGATCAGTGGGAAGAATGCCCTTTTCATTGGTCGTCAGTGGGAATAATGCTCCTTCCATTGGTGATAGGTTTGAAGAATGTCCCTTACATTGTGGTCAGTGGGAAAAATGCCTCATACATTGGTTGTCAGTGAGAAGAATGCTTCTTACATTGGTGATTAGTGGGAAGAATGTCCCTTACATTGGGGTCAGTGGAAAGAATGTTCATTAACTGCTTGCCGACCGCCGCAAGTAGATATACTGCGGCGGTCAGCCCCGGCCAGGCAAAGTGACGTACAGTATATATACGTCACTAGCCTGTGACCGGTTTGTGAGCCAATATCGGGCGAGCGCGCGCCCGCTGAGGCTCGTTCACGGAGGAGTCCGCGCGTGTGACCGGCGGACCCGATGTCCGCCGGTCACACCACGATCGTCGGTAGAGCGGGAGAAAGGCGGGCGGCTTATGTAAACAAGCCGCCTGTCATTCTCCCCTGTGTAAAAATGGAGATCAGACGGTTGATCTCTGTTTTTACAATAGGAGACCTGTCCCACTACAGTTAGAAACACGCCCCTAGGACACACTTAACCCCTCCCTCTCCAATACAGTTAACCCCTTCCCTGCCAGTGTCATTTTTACAGTAACAGTGCATATTTTTAGCACTGATTACTGCAGTAATGTCACTGGTAACCCCAAAAGTGTCAAAAATGTCAGTCAAGGGTCCGATCTGTTCGCCGCAATGTTGCAGTCCCGCAAAAAAAATTGTAGATCGCCGCCATTACTCGTTAAAAAAAAAAAACACCAAAAATGACAAAAATCTTTCCCTTTGTTAGTAAACGCGATAACTTTTGCGCAAACCAATCAAAATATGCTTTTTGCGATTTTTTTTACCAAACATATGTAGCATAAAACAAATTGGCCGAAAATGTTAAAAAATTTTGATTTTTACATTTTTTTGGGGGGGAATTTCATATAAAAAAATGTGAAAAATATTGTTATTTTTGCAAAATTTACGCTCTTTTTTTGTTTATAGCGCATGATCAAAAAATCGCACAGGTGATCAAATACCACCAAAAGAAAGCTCTGTTTGTGGGAAAAAAAGGACGTGAAATTCATTTAGGTTGGTGATCAGTGGGAAGAATGTCCCTTACATTGGTGATCAGTGGGAAGAATGTCCCTTACATTGGTGGTCAGTGGGAAGAATATCCCTTACATTGGTGGCCAGTTTGAAGAATGCACGTTACATTGATGGTCTATAGGAAAAATGACCTTCCTGTCCTGCGACCCCTCTTATCTCCCCATGAAGAGGATATGAGCCAGGGTGCAGTAAGCAAAAAGACAGCTTACCAGATATGTGATGAGTGTAAGCTGCCTGGAGGAGCCCAGCACTGTTCTGTAGGGGTCCATACTGGAGCCAGGAGCACACGTCCTGCACTGTCCAATCACTAACTGGCTTCTCCCAGATGATCTCGTCGTCCGACCCTTCTGACTCTGAATCCTAAAGAAGAATGAGACACTTTAAGAATACTATGCTTCCGTCACCCTCCTCTACATCTTATGTTATCAGCATAGACTTTGCCGGGTTTAGGTGAGTTCTGGGGTCTTAGTCGCTTGTTGGCCCAATATGCCATGGGAGCTCCAGCAATGAGGTCTCCCTACCACAGCTCTTGGCCTTTGACTTTGGAGTGTTGCCACCCATCTTTATGCTGCAAGTTCCATCAACTTGCACCTTCATCAGGGATGAATGATGACGCATGTGAAATGCATAGAGAATGCACCTAAAATGCTGTGCGTCCCTACACAGGGGTTTTGACGCCATGTTTGAATGGAAAGACAAGCATGACACCATTGCAGTCTGGATGAGGATTAACAAATATTACCTTGAAGCACTCCGCCATGAATCCCTGCCGTATATTCCTTCGCCTCCTGGATTACCGGGCCTATCACAAGCTTCATCCAAGCCTCCTCATTCTCCTCTCCTGTATGGAGCCAATGGAGTGTAAATAGGTCTGCCATATAAACGCAGTACATTACATGAGCATAATAAACAAGTCACTAGACATTGCATTCACTTTATATTACATTATATTGAGAGATTCCTGCGCTCTGGTTTCCACGATCTGTTTAACCCCTTTATTCAGGTATGGCTACATTCTAGCAACCTGTTTGCTGTCAATTGAATATGTATGATTTCCTTTGGGAACAGCCAGCAAAATAACACTTGGGAACAGGCATGGTATACCCCTTTGGGACAGTTGGAGAATAACCCTTGGGAACAGGCAGGGTATACCCCTTTAGGACAGTTGGGGAATAACCCTTGGGAACAGGCAGGGTATACCCCTTTGGGACAGTTGGAGAATAACCCTTGGGAACAGGCATGGTATACCCCTTTGGGACAGTTGGGGAATAACCCTTGGGAACAGGCAGGGTATACCCCTTTGGGACAGTTGGAGAATAACCCTTGGGAACAGGCATGGTATACCCCTTTGGGACAGTTGGGGAATAACCCTTGGGAACAGGCAGGGTATACCCCTTTGGGACAGTTGGGGAATAACCCTTGGGAACAGGCAGGGTATACCCCTTTAGGACAGTTGGGGAATAACCCTTGGGAACAGGCAGGGTATACCCCTTTGGGACAGTTGGGGAATAACCCTTGGGGACAGGCAGGGTATACCCCTTTGGGACAGTTGGGGAATAACCCTTGGGGACAGGCAGGGTATACCCCTTTGGGACAGTTGGGGAATAACCCTTGGGAACAGTCAAGGTATAGCAATTGGAGACAGTCAGGGTATAGTCTTTAGGAGACAGTCAAGGAATAACCATTGGGGACCAGCAGAGAATAACCAATGGGGACAGGCAGGGTATAGCCCTTTGGGACAGTTGGGGAATAACCCTTGGGAACAGTCAAGGTATAGCATTTGGAGACAGTCAGGGTAAAGCCTTTAGGGGACAGTCAAGGAATAACCATTGGGGACCAGCAGATAATAACTAATGGGGACAGGCAGGGTATAGCCCTTAGGGAGATGAAGGGAATAGCTCTTGAGGATAGTAAGGGAAAAGTCCTTGGAGACAGTCAAGTTATAACCATTGGGGACAGTCAAGGTATAACCATTGGGGACAGGCAGGGTATATCTCTTGGGGACAGTCAGGGTTTAGTCCTTGGGGACAGTAAGGGAAAAGTCCTTGGAGACAGTCAAGGTATATCCATTGGGGACAGTCAAGGTATAACCATTGGGGACAGGCAGGGTATATCTCTTGGGGACAGTCAGGGTATAGTCCTTGGGGACAGTCAGGGTAAAAGCCTTGGGGACAGCCAGGGTATAGCTCTTTGGGACAGTCAGGGTATAGACTTTGGGAACAGAAGGTAAACGTTATTGGAGGCAGTCAAGGTATAGTCATTGGAGACTGTCAGGGTATACCCATTGAGGACAGGCAGGGTATATCTCGTGGGGGCAGTCAGGGTATAGGCCTTGGGAACATTCAGAGTATAGTCCTTGGGGACAGTAAGGGAAAAGTCCTTGGGGACAATCAAAGTATAGCCATTGGAGACAGGGTATAACCATTGATGACAGGCAGGGTACATCTCTTGGGGACAGTCAGGGTATAGCCCTTAGGGACAGTCAGGGAACTGCCCTTGGGGACAAACAGGGAATAGCCCTTGGGGACAGGCAGAGTGTGGACAGTCTCAGAGTGAATACAGCAGTGTTAGTACAGGAAGAGGTATTTTCTGCTAAACAATAAATAAGGATGACACAGAGGACACAGGCTGGGACACGTACTGCTCCACCACTGCCAGCATTCTTCATACTGTCCACCCTCTGATTATATGTAATACACAGCAGAAAAGTCATCCCAAACACGCAAAACACTGCACCAACATCTGATCTCAAACCACCCAACACTGCACCAACATCTGATCTCCAACCACACAACACTGCACCAACATCTGATCTCCAACCACACAGCACTGCACCAACATCTGATCTCCAACCACACAACACTACACCAACATCTGATCTCAAACCACACAACACTGCACCAACATCTGATCTCAAACCACACAACACTGCACCAACATCTGATCCCCAACCACACAACACTGCACCAACATCTGATCTCCAACCACCCAACACTGCACCAACATCTGATCTCCAACCACACAATACTGCACCAACATCTGATCTCCAACCACACAACACTGCACCAACATCTGATCTCCAACCACACAACACTGCACCAACATCTGATCTCCAACCACACAACACTGCACCAACATCTGATCTCCAACCACACAACACAGCACCAACATCTGATCTCAAACCACGCAACACTGCACCAACATCTGATCTCTAACCCCACAACAGAGCACCAACATCTGATCTCCAACCACATAACACTTCACCAACATCTGATCTCCAACCACACAACACTGCACCAACATCTGATCTCCAACCACATAACACTTCACCAACATCTGATCTCCAACCACACAACACTGCACCAACATCTGGTCTCCAACCACACAACACTGCACCAACATCTGATCTCCAACCACACAACACTGCACCAACATCTGATCTCCAACCACATAACACTTCACCAACATCTGATCTCCAACCACACAACACTGCACCAACATCTGATCTCCAACCACATAACACTTCACCAACATCTGATCTCCAACCACACAACACTGCACCAACATCTGGTCTCCAACCACACAACACTGCACCAACATCTGATCTCCAACCACACAACACTGCACCAACATCTGATCTCCAACCACACAACACTGCACCAACATCTGATCTCCAACCACACATCACTGCACCAACATCTGATTCCCAACTACATAACAAAGCTTCATCGCTCCTTTAGTAAATCAGCCCCAGTGTGTAGACAATGCATGTCAGCATATATGACATCTCCACCCTTCCAACAATAATAATGTGATTGGACTTTGCCCCTTGTTGTCTTATCTCTGACTATTCATATTCCCATCCCACATCCTAGAAGCTCCTCTGATGTCTCTGTACTGTAATGAGCTGACAGTGTTACATTGTCATATATTGTTAGCGTGACATTTACTATGATTCACATTGTATACACCCACTATAATTACTTTCATTACATGATTAACCATAAAGGCTTTCAGAAGACGTCACTTAGGCCTTCAAACTCTGTTCACTGATAAAAACATAACCTAACTAAGATACTTTATAGAATTTGAGATAAATTATGATATTAGGGATGGAGATACTTTATATGATATGATGGATGGAGATACTTTGTATGATATGAGGGATGGAGATACTTTGTATGATATGAGGGATGGAGATACATTGTATGATATAAGGGATGGAGATACTTTGTATGATATGAGGGATGGAGATACTTTGTATGATATGAGGGATGGAGATACTTTGTTTGATATGAAGGATGGAGATACTTTGTATGATATGAGGAATGGAGATACTTTGTATGATATGAGGGATGGAGATACTTTGTATGATATGAGGAATGGAGATACTTTGTATGATATGAGGGATGGAGATACTTTGTATGATATGAGGAATGGAGATACTTTGTATGATATGAAGGATGGAGATACTTTGTATGATATGAGGGATGGAGATACTTTGTATTAGGGCTGCGCATCTTCACTTTGTATGATATGAGGGATGGAGATACTTTGTTTGATATGAAGGATGGAGATACTTTGTATGATATGAGGGATGGAGATACTTTGTATGATATGAGGAATGGAGATACTTTGTATTAGGGCTGCGCATCTTCACTTACCTCACGATTCGATGCGATTACGATTATTAGGGTCGCGATTCGATACGATTTGATTCCGCGATGCATCACGATGCATCACGATTACTGCCCAATGCCCATGCCCAGCCCACTGCCCAATGGTTTTCAAAACTTTATCAAAAAAAACAAACAATCAAGCAGTCACAAATAAAAGAATCCTTTTTATTTTCATTTGCTTCAAAGGACACTTTCCTGGACCCTGTCATGGCCTGCAAGCCCTGCATACTTTAGTGCACTTGCACTGCAAACATATAGGAAGGTCTGAAAATGCAAACAGCATAGCAGAGACAGACAACAACACTAGTATTTTACTAGAAGTAACAGTAAAATTTGTAAAAAACTGTAGTAGTGCAGTTTACTGCTTCATAAAAGAAAATATTAATATAAGCCAGGCCTACCACCATTTAAAGTACAACTAAAGGCAAAACTTTTTTGATTTTGGATAAAGTTTTACCTATAGTTATACTTTAAAGGCAAGCCAAGATAGAAGAAGCCAGCCAGCCAGCCAAGCTAATATTCTTGTGAAAATGGTCATCATAAATTCCCACAAAACATTAAATATAAATCCTTTTATGTGAATATGCATTGCAATAAATTCCAGGTGTGCCATAACCTGTCCTCTACAAAAAACAGAGCACTTCCTGACTAGTAGCAAACATCAAGGGTGAACCTGGCAATAGTGCACTGCTGCATAACTTCCATGTTCACCGTGATGTTTATTTCCCTCTGCAACTGCCAGTCAACTCAAGTGAGTTGATGGCTGCTAGAGGGGAGTTACAAATATAAGCTTTAAGCTTATCAATTCACTTATGTCACTTTTATGTCACTTACTTTACAGAAAACGTTACCTGTCCTGCAGACAGTCTCTGTCTCTACCACGATTAAACCCAACTGAAGCCAAGCCAAAGCCACCATTAGAGGAAGGAAAACCCTTGACAGAGTAAATCACCAACTGAAGCTGAAACCTTGAGTAAATCTTCATGGGATCACAAAAAAACACACAACAGTCTGCATCAGAATCATGAGAACTGAAGAAAGGTTTGGCATTGGCACACTGGTACAACGCAAGGCATATAGGTTAGGTCAGGTTTGTGTGTATTTGTGATCCAGTAAAGATTTAATCAAGGTTTTACGCTTCAATGTATGATTGATTTAATCTTTCAAGGATGTCCTTTCCTGTACCATGGCTGCCGGCTTGCCTTCAGTTGTCTAGATACACTTTTACCTTTAGTATTTGTTTGGTTGAGGGAACCCCCTACACTTGCTATTGCTACAGAGTACAACAGACCAGCAGACAGACATGCGTTGCAATAAATTCCAGGTGTGCCATAACCTGTCCTCTACAAAACAGAGCACTTCCTGACTAGTAGCAAACATCAAGGGTGAACCTGGCAATAGTGCACTGCTGCATAACTTCCATGTTCACCGTGATGTTTGTTTCCCCCTCCAACTGCCAGTCAACTCAAGTGAAGTGAGTTGATGGCTGCTAGAGGGGAGTTATACAAATATAAGCTTAAGCTTAAATATCAATTCACTTATGTGAATGGACCAATTTTGAAAACAAGCCATTCTCCATCTCTCCAGTGCCAGAAAAGCTGTAAAAAATATAAAATGTTCCAGGTTCACTGCGATTGTGTTTGCCCCTGCCATTGCCAGTCAACTAAACACAGTGTGTGTGTGTCGTGACTCGTGACAACTCAAAAGCTTATACGCAGCCTCAGCATCAACTCAACACACACACACACACTGTGTGTGTGTGTGTGTTGAGTTAATGCTAGAGCTGCGTTATAAGCTCTTGAGTTGTCACGACAGTCAGTCAGTCAGTCACGTTACAGAAAGAAAACTTTACCTGCACTGCACTGAGCAGCACTCTACCATGTCTATTACATCTGTAACTGAAGCCAAGCTAGCCAACAAGCCACCATTAGAGGAAGGAAAATCCTTGAGAGAATAAATTGTAAACTGAAGCTTAACCTTGAGGAAATCCTATGGGGGTCACATTCACAAACTCATAAATATAGTATATTACACAAGAATCCACAATTGGTGTATTTATTTGTGATCCAATAAGATAAGATTTACTCGAGGTTAAGCTTCAAATGTACAAGTTATTTCTCTCAATGATTTTCCTTCCTATAATGCTGCACCGTGGCTGGCTTGGTGTCAGTCAGTTGTCTAGAAGAAAATACACTTTAATATTATTTATTTGGTTGAGGGTTAAATGAACCCCTGCCTACTTGTCTAATGCCTAGACACTTTTAGTGTGAAGCAACGGAACGGATTATGGATTGGAAATGGACACATTGGACAGGACAATCTTCAAAAACAAATCATCAGTGCTTTAAAGCTATAAAACAAGACTGGTGGTGTGACTGACTGGTGACTGGCGGCAGACTGAATTAGTAATTACTAATTCATTAAAAACATGAATTAGTAATTATTTCAGTGCTTAGCATTTGGGAACATGTAGGTTTTTCTGTAAGAACACTAGATGATCCATATGCTCAGGTTTCAGACTGCTTCTTTTCGCTGTTATAACATCTCCTGCAGTATTCGGTCTGACCAAACTTATGAGGTTGAGCATCCCATCCCCCACACACACCTGTACTCTATTGGTGTCCTCTATCAAGTAGATATAGGAGGAGTCCCCTGCAGTGCATTAGCACACCTTCCCAGCAAGGAGTATTGTCTCCAAGGGTAAGAGAGGCTGGATTCACCCCTTTTTTATGGATAGTGTAGGACCCACTGATAATGGGGTATTTTGACGCAGTGGTGGGCTTGAGCACGATATGGCCATATGGTGGGACTAAACCCCCATTTTTATTTATGGATTGTCTCCATATTTAATAGTCATTTCTTTTGCATGGTTGCGCTATTCTTTTTTAATAGTAGAGAAAACCCGCTCTGCAGATACACTTGTACCTGGGATACACAAGTATTGCTTTGACAGCTGAGAGAGGAGGGGGAATATGACCTCATGCTCACGCCACCATTTCAAAGGGTCCTCAGTGAGAGGCAGAGGTGGGGCTTTACAATATTTTTCCATTTCGTCTTCTGCCTTGGCATAGGGGGTCATAGGTTCTATTGCACCATCAGTGAAAGACTGGCCCAGCAAAGTCATGAGCAGCGATGTTGTGGCCTTTTTTTAGGGAGGAGAATGGCTGTCCTCAATGGGTGTTTCTTCTTCCACAGTTGCTTTTTCCCTAGGCACTTCATCCACATTTGTCCTTCTATAAGATGTAATCTGTGTGTTTGAACAAAAGATAATAATATAAGAAGAGCTGAACTGACTAAGAGTGTGATTCATTGATGAGGTGTGGAAAACTGCACGGTAATCCATACCATACAGTTCCACTTCCCACACCGCATCAGTGAATCAGGGCATGTTATTACACAACACAATGTAGCAGAGCTTCTAGCTGTCTGGGAGGAAACATGATGAAATTCTAATTACCTCCAAAGATGCAGCCTCCTCAGTCACTCCTCTGTATATCTCCGATCTCTCCTCCTCTGTGAGAATAAAAGGCAGTCCTTTAAAGCGAGGATCCAGTGCAGAGGCTGTATGAAGGATCTTCTTCTCTGCCTCACTGCTGTACCTCTTCAGGAGATCTGTTTTGATGGCATTCTTGATCTCATGGGTCATGGCTGTGTCTCCCATGGTGTCTGTCATGCTCTGGAGCAGTTGTGCATTTAGAGGGGCAATGAGAGACACTGTTGGGTTGCGCTCTTCTTACATCAGCAAGGTTGCATCCTTCATTGGCTTTAATGCACTCACAGCGTCCTCTGCATTTGACACATCTGTTTCATTGAGAGTGCAGAGATCAGACTCTCCTTTTCTGACTTCTGGAAACAGCAAGGTGGCACAAACTGCAGGTTGTTGTTCTAAGAACCTCTCGACCATGTCATATGCGCTGTTCCATCTTGTTGGCACATCAGTTATTAGCTTATGATTCTTCAGGCCCAGACATTCCTGTTTCTCTTTTAGACAGTGGCTTGCTCTAGTGCTGCGATGTAAGAATGTGGATATTTGTCACACTCTGGCGAGAAGCCTGGAGAGCGTGGCCCCTTTCAGTGCCCGCTGACATGCAAGATTGAGTGTATGGGCAAAACATTTAACATGAGGAAATTTACCAACTTGAGTTGCAACTATCATGTTCGCCGCGTTGTCGGTCACAAGCACTACAGATTTATCAGACAGCTGCCATTCTTCCACGACATGAGACAGTAGCTCTGCCAGATGAGCACCTGTGTGAGACTCATAAATGGCTCTTGTTTGCAACACATGTGACAAGACCTGCCAGTCCTTAGTAACGTAATGTGCTGTTATTGTAACATAGGACTCCGTTGTGACTGAAGTCCATGAATCACACGTTATTGCGACTCGACTGGCTTGGTTCATTGACGCAAGTACCTGAGCTTTGGTGTCGTGGTAGAGTGCAGGTATAACGTTTTCTGTAAAGTGACTGCGTGATGGGATCTTATAACGTGGCTCTAGCGTCTTCAAAAGGTAGTGAAACCCGGCGTTGTCCACAACTGAGTAAGGCCGTAGGCCCTTGGCGATGAAAGCTGCCACAGCTTTGGTTAGTTTCTTCCCTTTTTCTGAGTTGGGCGGATAAGTTGACAGTATTGCATCAATTCTTGGCTGATCTGGGTCTAGCAGTCTTTCCTTGGCAGTGGTGGCACTGCTGGTGGCGACAGGTGTTACTAACTCAGAGTGAAAACGGCTAACATGGTTTCTCAAGTTCGTAGTATTCCCTAGGTATTTAATTTTTGTGTGACAGGCTTTACATACGGCGTGTGTCTTGTCCAACTCACGCTTCCCTGTGTGTTCCTAAAATCTGAAATGTGCCCAGATGTTTGCTCTTAAAACGCTAGGTGCATTTTTTATCTCTCGATCTTTTTCTCCTTCTACCATTACGATACTACCACGTATGTGACGGAGACGGATGACATAAGTTGCCAAACTCTGTCAGTGTTTAAAAAAAAATAAAAAACACCACTTGTAAACTAAGCCGCAACAAGTCAACCAAGCAACATCTTTCATAAAATATGACTGCCTGTCTGTCTGTCTGTCTGTCAGACTCCCTCTTATGCATGCACTGAGCCAAAACCCCCGCCCCCCCCCCCTTACCCCACAGCTGCCTGTGACAGTGACAGTGACACTGACAGAGACCCCCCTCCCCCCACAGCTGAGCTGACAGCCTGACACACTGACAGAGACCTGGATGTCCCACTGTCCCACACCTTCCCCAATCCCCCACAGCACTGACAAACACTGAGAGTGAGTCCCCCCCTTGCCCAGACCCCCACAGCTGACACTGACAGAGACCTGGATGTCCCACTGTCCCACACCTTCCCCAATCCCCCACAGCACTGACAAACACTGAGAGTGAGTCCCCCCCTTGCCCAGACCCCCACAGCTGACACTGACAGAGACCTGGATGTCCCACACCTTCCCCAATCCCCCACAGCACTGACAAACACTGAGTGAGTCCCCCCCTTGTCCAGACCCCCACAGCTGACACTGACAGAGACCCCCAGGCCCCCACTGACACTCAGAGAGAGCCCCCCTGGCTGCCAGACTGCCACAGCAGAACAGTACCCCCGGACCCCGACCGACCGTCCCCTGTCCCAGGCCCCCCCCCATCACAGACATCCCCCAGAGATACAGACGAGACCCCCATGAATGTCATGATTATACAATTATTTGTTCGGACTACATACCTGCTGCTGTGTGACTGTGTGGGTTGTTGTGCACTGCATTGCAGAGGAGGACAGGTGCTGTGCTGCTCTGTGGCGGGCGGCTGGCGTCACTGGCAGTGGCGGCTGGGCCTGGGACGGTCGGCTACGGTGAGGCTGGCGGCGCTGGCTGGCTGCGATGGGGACGCACTTGGGGCTCCTCGCTCCTGTACTGTGGAGTGTGGACTGGCTTCTGGCTTGTGGCTTGGCTGGCTGGCTGGCTTCTTGGCTGCAAGGCCGCAGGTGGGGGATGTCTTGCTGCGCCTCGGCCCAGGTCAAAGAGACGGAAGGGGAGGGGCGGAGCCTTTTTATTAAGCTCCCGCCACTAACCCACCAATCAGCTGCCGATCTTGTGACTTTTTCTCCCTTGCGCGATATGGCGTGGCCGCGGCTGATGACGTCATTTCCTAATCGATTATGCCGGCAACCCGCATCGATGCAGAATCGCGAAGGGTCGAATCGCGATGCATCGATCTTTCGATTATATTCAGCAGCCCTACTTTGTATGATATGAGGGATGGAGATACTTTGTATGATATGAGGGATGGAGATACTTTGTTTGATATGAAGGATGGAGATACTTTGTATGATATGTGGGAATTGAGATACCTTGTATAATATATTCCATGTCAGCAACCAGGTCTTTTATTTTTTTTCATAAAAGCCGGACTACATTATATAGAATCCCATTCCCAATAGTGACATTCCATGTAATGGCCACCCCATTATCACCAGCAAGTTTAATGAAGTATTCTTATTTATAATAAAAGTCATGGAGGCAGGTGTGTAATACACCTTACATGTTTTGGTATTCTGTGACTTGGAGGATTATAATCTTTGCATCCGGCATTGTATAACAATGTGTGCTCAAGGATTATTATCTCTCTACATTATATCTGGACACGTGTCTTACCTGCATTTCCTGGCACCATACGACATTCCCTGGCGATGGGATGGAGGAGGTAGTGGTCTGAAAGCCAGATTTCCCGTCACCCGTTCCTGTGTGCTGTTATAATGGCAATACGGTGGCTGCTTGACAGCAGAGCTTGCACTCTCTCCGGTGGGATGACAGCAGGGATTGCTCTCGGTGTGTACAGGACTCTGTCCTCACATGGACGCCCCGCCTCTCCCCTGACATTCCTGGGCTGGCTGTGGGATGGGATGGTAGAATTACAGAGCCTGGGGCTGCACTCCACCTGTGAATACCGGAAACCATACAGACACACCGTACCCACTACCTGCCAGGACTTGTACACCTTCACCGATTGCTTCCAGGCCAATCCCAGCGTGCACATGGTGCTACTATTTCTAGAAGAGTCCGCCTGCCTGCAATTTCAGCCCTGGGCACATAGACGGCCAGGGAAATAACAATAAGAGATATTGGTCAGATTAAAAAAAAAAAAAATTCTCTGAAGGTGATTTTTAGGAAATGTAACATCGGTCATACAAGTAACGACTAATCAATCACAAAGTCGAAACTAAGAAACACAAAGACATTAAAACATTATGTATCATATATATATAATCAAATATATATTTAATATATCTTTTTTTTTTTTTTTAAATGTCTTTGTGTTTCTTTGTTTCGACTTTGTGATTATATTTATTTGGTTAAATTTGATTGAATTCCCTATTGAGAATAATTGTCCAAATTACTGAAAACAATCAAATTGACCATTTTGTGCACTCAGCTTCTGATCTGATTCTTCCGCTACAATCAGTTCATTGTACAATTTCTGATATGATTCTTCCGATCCAATCAATACATTGTACAATCTATGATATGATTCTTCCGATCCAATCAATACATTGTGCAATTTCTGATATGATTCTTCCGATCCAATCAATACATTGTACAATCTATGATACGATTCTTCCGATCCAATCAATACATTGTACAATCTATGATATGATTCTTCCGATCCAATCAATACATTGTACAATTTCTGATACGATTCTTCCGATCCAATCAATACATTGTACAATCTATGATATGATTCTTCCGATCCAATCAATACATTGTGCAATTTCTGATATGATTCTTTCGATCCAATCAATACATTGTACAATCTATGATATGATTCTTCCAATACAATCAATACATTGTACAATCTATGATATGATTCTTCCAATACAATCAATACACTGTGCAATTTCTGATATGATTCTTCTGATCCAATCAATACATTGTGCAATTTCTGATATGATTCTTCCAATCCAATCAATACATTGTACAATCTATGATATGACTCTTCCGATACAATCAATACATTGTACAATTTCTGATATGATTCTTCTGATACAATCAATACATTGTACAATTTCCGATATGAATTTTCTGATATGATCAATACATTGTAAAATTTCTGATCTGATTCTTCTGGTACGATCAATACATCGTACAATTTCTGATATGATTCTTCCCATACAACACATACATTGTACGATTTATTATATGATTCTTCTGATATAATCAATACATTCTACAATTTCTGATATTATTCTTCTGATACAATCAATATATTGTGCACCCTATCATCTGATTCTTCCAATACAATCAAAAAATTGTACAATTTCAGATCTGATCTTCTGATACAATCAATATATTGTGCAATCTAATATATGATTCTTCTAATACAATCAATACATTGTACAATTTATTATATGATTCTTACAATACAATCAATACTTTGTACAATTTATTATATGATTCTTACAATACAATCAATACTTTGTACAATTTATTATATGATTCTTACAATAAAATCAATACATTGTACAATTTCTGATCTGATCTTTTGATACAATCAATATATTGTACCATTTCTAAATCCATTCCTCTGACACAGGCAATACGTTGTATCCTTTCTGACACAATTCTTCTGATATAATCAATACATTGTTCGATCATGTAAATATCTGGGCCTCGTTATCACTTACAGAACAGAAGCTCCATAATTGTCCAATCACATCCCATAAATCTCTATACTTTGATCACCTGCAGTCATATTGTTCTGCAATGTGCGTGTTACAGCGAGGAGGGTTACCACATGCTATGTGTTTTGTGGTGTGACTCATTTGGAATGGTGCCCCAATGCAGTAAGGTAATGCCTCTCCGACACACATGTATAGCATGCACCACAAAGCAGGGCAGTGCGCTACCTATGGTGAACTACATTGCCAAAAAGAGCACAGGACCCAACCAATGACCTTCACTTTACTCTTCACACTCCTTGCTATTAATACTCTTTACACTCTTAGGGCTGCATGCACATCTCTGCGTGGTGTGAACATGTTTATTGCGCTACACACATAAGGCAGCCGCCCACTCCTCTGAATGTGCTGTCCTTTGAGAGACAAATGCGCAAAAGAAGCTCCTGCACCTTTTTGAATGTTGCACACAGCAAAAAGAAAAAAACGTGAGTTTGATGGCCGCAATTGGTACTGCAAGCAGAACACACATGCGGAAATGCTAGCTTTTGTGCGCATTGATGGAACACTTAGATGTGATTGGAGCCTTATACTCTATATATTCTTTATTTTCTTTATAATCTTTATACTCTTTATATTCTTTATACTCTTTACACTTTTTATATTCTTTTTACACTTTTCTCTCTTTATATTCTTTACACTTTTCTCTCTTTGTATTCTTTACACTTTTTATATTCTTTACACTTTATACTCTTTATATTCTTTACACTTTTTATATTCTTTACACTTTTCTCTCTTTATATTCTTTACACTTTTCTCTCTTTGTATTCTTTACACTTTTTATATTCTTTACACTTTTCTCTCTTTGTATTCTTTACACTTTTTATATTCTTTACACTTTATACTCTTTATATTCTTTACACTTTTTATATTCTTTACACTTTTCTCTCTTTATATTCTTTACACTTTTATTACTCTTTACAATTTATACTCTTTATATTCATTACTCTTTACACTTTATACTCTTTATATTCTTTACACTTTTTATTTTCTTTACACTTTATCCTCTTTATACTTTTTTTTTTCACTTTTTATACTCATTACTCTTTGTATTCTTTACACTTTTATTACTCTTTACACTTTATACTCTTTATATTCTTTACACTTTTTATATTCTTTAAACTTTATACTCTTTATATTCTTTACACTTTTTATATTCTTTACACTTTATACTCTTTATATTTTTTTTTTCGCTTTTTATACTCGTTACTCTTTATATTCTTTACATTTTTTATACTCGTTACACTTTATACTCTTTATAGTTTTTACAATTTTTATACTTGTTACTCTTTATATTCTTTACACTTTTTATACTCTTTACACTTTATAATCTTTATATTCTTTACACTTTTTATACTCTTTACACTTTATACTCTTTATATTCTTTACAATTTTTATACTCTTTACATTTTTTACTCTTTATATTCTTTACACTTTTTATACTCTTTACATTTTTTACTCTTTATATTCTTTACACTTTTTATATTCTTAACACT
>NW_028119500.1:0-40523 GCF_965119305.1 Pelophylax lessonae | reverse complement strand
ATTAACCCATCCAGTGCTGTAATTATTGGATTGGTGAGCTATTGGCTCCAATGGTTAATGTGCAGGGATGACGGGTTGTTTATGCTGTTAATTACAAACATTTATTAATTCAGTTTCTTTTCATTATTATTAATTATTAATTGAAGATCTATTCAGTATCAGTGAGCTGCATTAGTGCAACCAGTATCAGTGTCAGTGCAACCAGTGTTAATTAACACTGACACTGGTGCCACTAATGCAGCAGAAAGGGGTTAATTAACTGCCACTGGTTGGTCATTAATGCATCAGTGACCAGTGGCAATACATTAACCCCCTCATGCTGCATAATACAAATACCATGGGTAATTAACCTTGCCTACTATTTTAAAAATAATTGGGGGGAAAAAAGTCATTTTCGGTTTCGGTGCTCTTTCAGCCCCCCCAGTGCTCTTTTAGCCTTCCCTGCTCTTAGCCCCCTCCGTGCTCTTATTCTGGCTCCCCCAGTGCTCCCCACCCCCCTGTGCTCCCTGGCTCCCCCCTCAGTGATTTCCTGTCCCCCCCCCAGACAGTGCTCTCCACTCCCCTGCACCTTCCAACCCCCCTGCAATGCTTTCCAAACCCCCCCCCCTTAATTCTCTCTATTCCCCCTCCCATGCCCTTCAGCTCCTCCAGTGCTCTCTGCTTCCCCTGTGCTCTCCGGCCCCCCTAGTGCTCTTCTATCTTCTATCATGTCCGCAGTCTCTGACCATCTCCTGTATCATGTCCACAGTCTCTGACCATCTCCTGTATCATGTCCGCAGTCTCTGACCATCTCTTCTACCATGTCCGCAGTCTCTGACCATCTCTTCTACCATGTCCGCAGTCTCTGACCATCTCTTCTACCATGTCTGCAGCCTTTGACCATCTCCTGTACCATGTCCGCAGCCTTTGAAAATCTCCTGTACCATGTCCGCAGCCTTTGACCACCTCCTGTACCATGTCCACAGCCTTTGACCACCTCCTGTACCATGTCCACAGCCTTTGACCACCTCCTGTACCATGTCCACAGCCTTTAAACACCTCCTGTACCATGTCCACAGCCTTTGACCACCTCCTGTACCATGTTCACAGCCTTTGACCACCTCCCGTACCATGTCCACAGCCTTTGACCACCTCCTGTACCATGTTCACAGCCTTTGACCACCTCCTGTACCATGTCCGCAGCCTTTGACCACCTCCTGTATCATGTCCGCAGCCTCTAACCACCTCCTGTACCATGTCCACAGCCTTTGAAAATCTCCTGTACCATATCCGCATCCCCTGACCACCTCCTGTAACATGTCCACAGCCTTTCAAAATCTCCTGCACCATGTCCACAGCCTTTGAAAATCTCCTGTACCATGTCCGCATCCTCTGACCACCTCCTGTATCATGTCTGCAGCCTCTAACCACCTCCTGTATCATGTCTGCAGCCTCTAACCACCTCCTGTAACATGTCCACAGCCTTTGACCACCTCCTGTACCATGTCCACAGCCTTTGACCACCTCCTGTACCATGTCCACAGCCTCTGACCACCTCCTGTACCATGTCCACAGCCTCTAACCATCTTTTCTATCATGTCCATAATCTCTGACCATCTCTTGTCTTTTATCATGTCTGGAGAGGAGTCAAAAGTGGGAGTGCTGTCGGGATGGGGATCACAGGAGAAGTCAGACATGTGTGGACTGGGGAGAGGAGACTACAGGATAAAACCAGAGCATGGTGCACCTAAGAGGAGGTCAGTGACAGTGCTGCCCGGCCAGTCTGAGGGGGGTCACTGATGTAAGGGGGCACTGTTATAAAGGTTCCTCATTATATCAGGACCCCCCCTCCCTTCCTTAGTGCATTCTCTCTGTGGAAAGTGGTCTCTGGTCACCAGAGTCCCCCCTACATCAGAGTTCTCAGCTTTTTCACCCGTGCGCCTGAAGTGACACCTGCTCCCAGCTGCGGCAGTGGTGCTTCCATCTCATCCACTGTAAAACAAGGGACCATTTTGAGTCGCGCTGTAGCCAGAAACGAAGCCCTAACTGCAGAGGTACTGTACACTACAAAGATTGTCATTTATTTTAGTGAAAATATGCTGGGTGTGACATGGATTTTCTTCTTATTTAACATGTATACATAGACATTTCATGAAACTTTAGGTCATGAATATTTACGTAAAGTCATGGAATTTTCTTGGTAAAAATGTGTATGAACCCTGTTTAATGCTATCGGAGGAATCGGTTTGGAGTATTTGGAATCGGTGCCTGTTTTGATGCATGGCGTCTGATATATCTACTTGCCTTACTGACCCCCTATAACTGAAGGGGTCCACATTATCTGGTAAGCATATATACACTCTGGGTGTTCTGGTGGAGGTGTATATTGCTACCAAGTGTTACTTACCATCTATACTTGGATATCCATTGGCACTTATCACTTTATGGACTAATTGATTCCATGCACATATATGGACAATTTGCAGTGATTTTGCACAATATTTGGAATTAATCCTAGTTTTATTTATATGAATTCATTATACATAATATTGCTTTTACATGTTATATTTGTTTATATTGACACAATTTTTGTGCACAATAGGGTTTTAGTTGAGTGCAATCTTTTATTTAGCAATAACTTTTAATTTGGTCCACATTTACCTCTTGTTCTATCAGTATGATATCTAATAAATCTGCCATGAAGGTACTCACCCGATGGTAAATGGTTCCTACTATACTTGCCCACCTCCACCCTTCACACTCCCCATTATGCTTCCTCCCTTTCCTGGCCAGCCAGGCTGAATGCTCAGATTCAGGGTCTGACATTGATTTATAGGGGGGGGGGGGGGGTTTACAGTATTTTTATTTTGCCCAGAGACTCTTAGACGTACATCTCAAGGATCAGAACATTCAGGGGTATGTGAGATGATTACGGCCACACACACCTACACAGGTTGAACTGGATGGACTATTGTCTTTATTCAACCTCACCTACTATGTAACTAGGTAACTATGAGTTCCCTTAAGACCCTAACGATAACTTGAAAAAGACAAATATTGCTCCTATTTAAGAGCTTCACTTTCTATGAAACAATTTCAGGACTCTAGTGGTCAGTAACCAGCTCTTCCAAGCAGTCACAGTTTCTCATTATTGTACAGAGAATATTGTTTGTGGGTCTAGTTCTTTAAATCCCTTTGAAGAATAATTAAAACCCAGGATGTTTTACTGACAGTGCCAATTAAGTATCACACAAGTCGTGGCAGACTGTTCCAATTAGCAAGAAGAAGTTCACCTATCTATCCTATCTATCACCTAGCTACCCATATATGCAAACACTGATCACATCTGTAGGGATTCTTGTGAAAATCAGACATTTTGCTGACACCCATATTGTATTCTGTACAGTTTGAGTGTATTATGCAACTAGTCTCTGCTTCAGGATAGACAGCAGAAGTAATCTATCATGGTGGCTACATTACAAATGAGCACCCACACAAAAAAAATGAAAGGAAAGTTGTCTTTATGTTAATATACATTCTTCTTTAAAGTGTTTTTTCAAGTTAATGGTTTTTTTTTTTTTCTAATTTTTTTTTTAGAAAATGTTACAAGACTGTCCATCAATGAAACTGCAGGTAATCCAGTATAATTTAGAAATGCTGTGATGGTGGAGTGCCAGTTTTCCTAGAGGCAGAAGAGCATTAAGCACCTCTGTTGTTATGCTTATCTTCTGAGGGTCCCTTCCTTATGGGGGAATCAATTGCGCTTCTATTTATTCCCTCTGGCTTTCTCTTGTCGCCAAGCATACAATACTCAAAAACCACCCAGCCGCGCTTAGTTGTTACTCTACTAAAACACTCAAAATCCACTCAAACTTAGCTGCTGTCATAAGACATAACATGTCTCAAAAGTGTCAACTCGGATAGCCCACAATCAAGGCAGACAGTGCTATAACAAATGTAAAATAACTAACTTAATTACCTGTCCGCCCATATAGCCCATTCTTATGTCTTCAAGGGGAAGAACGGTCTTAGAAGTTCCAAATCCAAGGAGGATTGGCCACAACTTTGGTCCACATTTACCTCTTGTTCTATCAGTATGATATCTACTGAATCTGCTATGAAGCTACTCGCCCAATGGTACATGGTTCCTACCAGACTTGCCCCACTCCACCCTTCACACTCCCTATTGTGCATCCTCCCTCTCCCGGCAAACCAGGCTGCATTCTCGGATTCAGGGTCTGGCATAAATGTATAGGGTGGGGGGGGGGGTGGGTGCTCACAATTTTTTTTGTTGCCCAGGGTCCCCCTTAAGTTTGTTCCAGACCCTAAGAACAACATGAAAAAGACAAATACTGCTCCAATTTTAGAGCTTCACTTCCTATGAGACAATTTCATGACTTTAGTGGTCAGAAACCAGCTCTCCCAAGCAGTCACAGGTTCTTATTATTGTACAGAGAAAATTGTTTGTGTATCTAGCTCTTTACACCCCTATGAAGAATAATGAAAACCCAGGATGTTTTACTGACAGTGTTAGATAAGTATCACACAAAATGTGGCAGACTGGTCCTTTTAAAATGAGCAACAAGTTCACCCGTCTATTGCTACCTATATAATGCAAACACTGATCAAATCTGTAAAGATTCTTGTGAAAATCAGACGTTTGCTAACACTCATATTGTATTCTCTACAATATGTGTGTATTATGCAACTAATTTCTGCTTCAGGATAATCAGCAATATGTGTTTATTATGTATACTATTAATTACATTAATATGTATACTGTTAATATACATTCTTCTTTAGGCCCCTTTCACGCAGTCCGTCCGTGCGTTTATCTCAGAGGGGGATCGAGCCGCCGATCCCCTGCTGAGCAGGCGGGTGACAGCTGTGTCTCCGTGCTGTGCGTGGAGACACAGCTGTCAGTTTCCCATACATCCCTATAGGGGAATCGGATGGGAACGGACCGTCTGTCCGTTCTCATCCGATCCGATCCTCTGGACGGATGCAAAATAGGGTTTCCATCCATCCAGATTTGACGGATCGGATGTCAGCGGACATGTCTCCGCTGACATCCGATGCCCCATAGGGATACATGGGGGGGACCGTTCAAATCTGCCACAAAAACGGACAGGCGGATCTGAACGGTCTGTCTGTGTGAAAGGGACCTTAAAGTGTTTTTTCAAGATAGTAGTTTTTTTTTTTTATTTTAGAAAATGTTAGAGAACTGTCTAACAATCATGTTACAGGTAAACCAATATACAAACCCGATTCCAAAAAAGTTGGGGCACTATACAATGTGAATGAATGTGAATAAAAACAGAATGCAATGATGTGGAAGTTTCAAATTTCAATATTTTATTCAGAATACAACATAGAATGACATATCAAATGTTTAAACTGAGAAAATGTTTTATTTTAAGGGAAAAATAAGTTGATTTTAAATTTTATGGCATCAACACATCTCAAAAATGTTGGGACAAGGCCATGTTTACCACTGTGTGGCATCCCCTCTTCTTTTTATAACAGTCTGCAAACGTCTGGGGACCGAGGAGACAAGTTGCTCAAGTTTATGAATAAGAATATTCTCCCATTCTTGTTTAATACAGGCTTCTAGTTGCTCAACTGTCTTAGGTCTTCTTTGTCGCATCTTCCTCTTTATGATGCGCCAAATGTTTTCTATAGGTGAAAGATCTGGACTGCAAGCTGGCCATTTCCGTACCCGGATCCTTCTTCTACGCAGCCATGATGTTGTAATTGATGCAGTATGTGGTCTGGCATTGCCATGTTGGAAAATGCAAGGTCTTCCCTGAAAGAGAGGACATCCGGATGGGAGCATATGTTGTTCTAGAACTTGGATATACTTTTCAGCATTGATGGTGCCTTTCCAGATGTGTAAGCTGGCCATGCCACACACACTCATGCAACCCCATACCATCAGAGATGTAGGCTTCTGAACTGAGCGCTGATAACAACTGTTGCTGTGGGGTACCGCTGGATGTGCTATGCCTGTTCCTCCAAAATACTGTGCTGGGCTCTCCATCACACCAGGCTCCCACCGAAAAGTGGAGTTTGTGTGTGGGCTGTCATGTGGGGCTCTCTGGATTCCCATCTGGTCACTTCCTTCCGGTCAGCGGGGTAATGCTGCATAGCTGGATGTTAACAGTGCCATGGCATGCTTAGGATCACATGCGTGTGCAGGCAGTAGCACCGACATGTTTCGCCCACAAGCCACATGGGCTTCTTCAGGGTACAGTGAGTGTGTGTTTGGCACATTGATTTGTTTAATAGTGGGGGGCACCTCTATTTTTGTTTTAGGTGAGTTGGTGCTCCTTGTCAGGAAGACATTAGGGTCATCAAAATCCTGCCTGTGTTTTTAACTTCATTTTTTGATCTATCTAAATTTCTTGACATTACCTATAATTTTATTTTCTTGATGTTTATAGATTTTAAACAGATTGTGAAATTAACCAACTGCTCAGTACCTCGGGTACCAAACAATGGAGGATTGGTGTGTGTTTATTTTGACAACTATTACTGCAAACCAATGTGTAATCAGGTATTTTACTTTATTAATATTATCTTTAGTGCTGTCAAAAATGGTTATTTCTCTTACGTCCTCCGACAGTTGCCGCCACTTCATATTCATCACTAATGGGGGTTATTGACCTTTGCTCCGCAGGAGTAGCTAGGCAACAAAATAGTTAATATCAAAGCTTTTAGCATATCCCACCCCTAGGGGGTGGTCCCCTCAGTCAATACCTCCCTGCTTCCTGCATTCCCAACTCAGTTTCTAATGCCTAGCTTAGGAGTAGGCTGGCTGTTCCTGTGCTGGGGCTCTCAGTCTCAGCTTCTTTTCTCTTTTTGATTTTATTTGGAGTTTTTTTCTCTTTCTTTTACTTAGCTGTTTATTTTCAGCATTAGTTAGCTTCTTCTGATGATGATGATCGTGCGGAGCTGGGTCTTGGACTGGCCACCCTGGATCCCAGGGCTCAGGGCCAGGGGCTTCCCAGCCTGCCATTGAGCGTTCAGCACAGGTTTCCCTGGCACATTGAACGACCCATCCCTGTTCGCTGCAGGGATGCTATCTGTGAGGTGGCTACCTCACTGGACGCCATTGCGGTTTCGCACCGCAGTTCCACTGCGTCACGGCTGCGACACTCCCTGTCCTCAGTACAGCGGTTTGGTCGCTGGAGCAGGCTCCCCACGCCATCCGGACTGGTAAGTGTATCTCTATGTGGGGACCTGTCTATTGGGTGTCAGTCTGGGACTGTGGGACCCTGCATGTCTGTGTGGCTGCTGAGCTCCCTGTCAGTTCCTGTGTGGAATTACTGCCTGTGTGTGGGCTGCGAGGGGGGGGGGGGGGCTCTCCTGCTCTGCTGAGTGCATACATGAAGCAGTCTGAGTTTGGACATGCTGTGCGGCGATCGCTGCGGCGACCCGCCATTTTTTTGCGGCAGAAATGTGGTGGCCGGTCCTGTGTGGTAAGGCGCAGCGTTTTGGCGCCAACCGCCGCCATTTTGGCGGCGATCGATCAGGCCACATGTCGGCGCCATTTTCTATTTGCCTATCAAGTCCTCAGCCGAGCGGCCATGTTTGTGTAGCCTTACATAGGCTTTACAGGGGCGGTCAGTCATTGCATCACTTCCTTTTGCTCTGGGACAGCGATCGGTGGCAGCAGCCTGTGTGATCTCTCCAGGTTTTTACCTTTCCATTTTCCTGTATTCCTTGCCCAGTGTTCTTATCCCTGTGGGGGTCGGTGTATTCAGTGGGTGCGGTGGGCTACGCTCGCCGCGATCTTAAAGGGGCAGTACTCCTTTTTTCCTAATACTACTGGGGCATGGATTCTCAGGATTTCAAGTTTCCTCCCGCCTTGGTGGGGGGCCAAGGGGCTGCTGCTTCCCCCGAGGGGGCGGATCTGGCTGCTATTGTGGCAAATTTGGCTGCTCAGGTGCAGATGCTGGTGGGTGATCGATCCACAAAACGGCCCAGAGTGTCTATTTCCTCTGATTCAGAGGGCGATGGGGCTGCTATGGCTGGAGTGCCCTTCTCAGGGTCTCACTCATCTCTAGACCTTGTGGGGTCTGAGGGGGAGGCTGAGGTGGAAGGGGTTGATAATTCTCCCCCTGGCTCGCCTGAAGAGCTTGCACTCATGGATGAGTTGGTTGCTTCTATCAAGCAAACGCTGCATTTGCAGGATGAACCATGTCCTCCTGTTTTGATGTCCTCTTATGGGACGCAAAGGAAACGCAAAACATCGCAGGTTTTTCCTTGCTCTACGGAATTTCAGCGCGCGGTTGATGAGCAATGGCGCAATTTAAAGAAGCCTTTTGCTGTGCCGAGTAGGTTCAAGCTTCGTTATCCATTTACACCCGCCACTGATGAGCGCTGGTGTGTGCCGCCTCAGATGTATCATGCAGTGGCGAATTTAAATAAATCCACTGCGATCCCTGCTGAGGATACTCCGGTGTTCCGGGACCCGACGGACAGGAGATTGGAGTCTCTGGCCCGTCATTCTTATACGGTTGCTGGCTCTATGCTGAAGCCTATTTTTGCTTCCATTATGGCAGCCCTGGCTATTGCGGATTGGACGCAGGTGCTCAGGCGCACCCTGGTGGCTGACTCTGCCCCGCCGACAACTTTGGCTATGGTGGATCAGATTCATCAGGGTGTCATGTATTTGTGTGATGCGGACTTGGATTTGGTCCCTTTTGGCTGCGCGTCTTTCAAGTGTGGCGGTATTGAACCGTCGCCTGATATGGCTGAAATGTTGGTCTGTTGACAAAAAGACAAATACTGCTCCAATTTTAGAGCTTCACTTCCTATGAGACAATTTCATGACTTTAGTGGTCAGAAACCAGCTCTCCCAAGCAGTCACAGGTTCTTATTATTGTACAGAGAAAATTGTTTGTGTATCTAGCTCTTTACACCCCTATGAAGAATAATGAAAACCCAGGATGTTTTACTGACAGTGTTAGATAAGTATCACACAAAATGTGGCAGACTGGTCCTTTTAAAATGAGCAACAAGTTCACCCATCTATTGCTACCTATATAATGCAAACACTGATCAAATCTGTAAAGATTCTTGTGAAAATCAGACGTTTGCTAACACTCATATTGTATTCTCTACAATATGTGTGTATTATGCAACTAATTTCTGCTTCAGGATAATCAGCAATATGTGTTTATTATGTATACTATGTGTTAATATACATTCTTCTTTAGGCCCCTTTCAAACAGTCCGTCCGTGCGTTTATCTCAGCGGGGGATCGAGCCGCCGATCCCCTGCTGAGCAGGCGGGTGACAGCTGTGTCTCCGTGCTGTGCGTGGAGACACAGCTGTCAGTTTCCCATACATCCCTATAGGGGAATCGGATGGGAACGGACCGTCTGTCCGTTCTCATCCGATCCTCTGGACGGATGCAAAATAGGGTTTCCATCCATCCAGATTTGACGGATCGGATGTCAGCGGACATGTCTCCGCTGACATCCGATGCCCCATAGGAATACATGGGGGGGACCGTTCAAATCTGCCACAAAAACGGACAGGCGGATCTGAACGGTCAGTCTGTGTGAAAGGGACCCGACGGACAGGAGATTGGAGTCTCTGGCCCGTCATTCTTATACGGTTGCTGGCTCTATGCTGAAGCCTATTTTTGCTTCCATTATGGCAGCCCAGGCTATTGCGGATTGGACGCAGGTGCTCAGGCGCACCCTGGTGGCTGACTCTGCCCCGCCGACAACTTTGGCTATGGTGGATCAGATTCATCAGGGTGTCATGTATTTGTGTGATGCGGACTTGGATTTGGTCCCTTTGGCTGCGCGTCTTTCAAGTGTGGCGGTATTGAACCGTCGCCTGATATGGCTGAAATGTTGGTCTGTTGACCAATCTTCTCGCAAGACTTTAGCTAACTTGCCCTACGCGGGATCTCGCCTTTTTGGCGAATCTTTGGATACTCTGATAAAGGGTATTTCTGGGGGTAAGAGCACTCTCTTGCCCCAAACTCACAAGAATAAGTTTGTTTGTGGTAAGAAGAATACCTCGTTTAGACCCTCTTAGGGGTCCTTTCGTGCCTTTCGGTCGCACTATAAGGGCAAGCCCTTCAAGGGCCAAGGTTCCCAGAAGAAGCCGTGGACGGGTAAGCAGATGTCCGGCCAGTCCGGGTCCGCTGCCCATAACAATACGGCCTGAAGGGACGCCCTCACCCAGTTCTGGGGCGGGGGGACGTTTGCTCGGTTTTCTTCAACCCTGGCTGGACCGCATTCGGGACAGGTGGGTTCAGGAAATCGTTCGATCTGGTTACAAGATCGAGTTTCTCTCTCGGCCGGCGGGCAGATTTTTCCCCTCAAACCTTCAGCTGACTCCGGAGCGCTTGCGGGATCTGCACCTGGCGGTGCGGGCCCAGGGAGTGGTGGTTCCGGTGCCTCTTCGGGACAGATTTCGGGGGTTCTATTCCAATCTGTTCACTGTGCCCAGAAAGGAGGGCAAGGTACGTCCGATTCTGGACTTGAAAGCTCTGAACCACTTTGTGCGGGTTCGAAAATTTTGCATGGAATCCCTGCGCTCGGTGGTGGCTGCCCTGGTTCCGGGGGAATTCATGGCCTCCATCGATTTGAAGGATGCGTATCTTCACATTCCAATTTTCGAGGGTCACCAGAGGTACCTTCGATTCGCCATTGCGGAGGATCACTACTAATTTGTGGCGTTACCCTTCGGTCTTGCTTCGGCTCCGCGGGTTTTCACCAAGGTGCTTGCGCCGGTCCTGGCTTTACTGAGAGCCCAGGGCATCTCTGTCTTGAGGTATCTGGACGATATCTTGATTCGGTCTGCGACCAGTCAGGGCCTGGTGAACGACCTGTTCATCACGATGCAGACTCTGCAGGAGTTCGGTTGGACGATAAATTTCCCAAAGTCAACGTTGTGTCCGTCCGTTCGTCTTCCCTACCTGGGGATGATACTGGACTCTGTTCAAGCGAAGGTCTTCCTGCCGGAAGACAAGCTCCGGACACTTCAGGACGAGGTCAGGTCCCTCAGGGACAATCGGTGCTCGTCACTCCGGACGTGTATGAGGTGTCTGGGATTGATGGTCTCGGCTTTCGAGGCGATTCCCTTCGCCCAGTTTCACACACGGGATCTTCAGGCGGAGGTCCTGGCCAAGTGGGACGGGCGTCCGCAATCTCTGGATCTGCGGATTTCGTTGAGCCGCCTCACCCGAAGGGGTCTTTTGTGGTGGCTCCAGTCCCCGGCGGTGTCGGGGGGCAGGTCTTTTCGTCCTTTGTCGTGGACGGTGATCACCACGGATGCCAGCCTGTCGGGCTGGGGTGGTGTCCTGGGCGTTCTGTCCGCCCAGGGAACTTGGTCGGGGGAGGAATCCTCTCTTCCGATCAACATTCTGGAATTGCGAGCAATACATCTCTGCCTTCTGCGTTGGACGGACAGGCTTCAAGGCTGTCCGGTTCGGGTGCAGACGGACAATGCCACAGCGGTGGCCTACATCAACCACCAAGGGGGCACCAGGAGTGCCCGAGCGGCTCGGAAAGTAGCCGACATTCTGTCTTGGGCCGAGACGCACGTCCCGGCGATAACGGCAGTTCACATTCCGGGAGTGGAGAACTGGCAGGCGGATTATCTGAGTCGCCAGACCCTGGACCAGGGAGAATGGTCCCTTCACCCGGATGTCTTTCAGATGCTGTGCGCGAAGTGGGGGTCCCCAGATGTGGACCTGTTCATGTCTCGTCTAAACAACAAGGTGGAAAGGTTCGTAGCAAGGACGCGCGATCCTCGGGCAGACGCCTCAGACGCGTTAGTGACGTCCTGGAGTCAGTATCGTCTGATGTATGCCTTCCCACCGATTCAGCTGCTGTCCAGGTTCCTTCGCAGGTTGGCCTTGGAACCGCGCACGGTGATTCTGGTGGCACCGGACTGGCCTCGCCTGTCTTGGTACGCAGACCTCGTGAATCTGGCGGTCGACGCTCTGTGGCGTCTGCCTCTTCGAGAAGATCTCCTGTCTCAAGGACCGATCTTCCATCCTGCTTTAGTCGCTGGCTTTAACGGCCTGGCTGTTGAAAGCCAGGTCCTGAAGGATAGGGGTCTCTCCCCTGCGGTCATTCCCACTTTGATCAAGGCTAGAAAAGCCTCTTCGGGGAAGATTTACTACCGTACTTGGAAGGCGTATTTTGCCTGGTGTGAGTCCAGGGGGTATTCCCCTCGCTCGTACTCGGTATCGAGAGTGTTGGCTTTCCTCCAAACTGGAGTGGACCAGCGTTTGGCGTTGGCCACGATTAAGGGTCAGATTTCTGCGCTGGCCGTTCTTTTTCAACGCCCTGTGGCGTCTAATTCTTTGGTTAGCACCTTTGTTCAAGGGGTGCGTCACTTGGCTCCTCCTCGGAGGAATCCTTTACCTCCATGGGACTTGTTCTGTCCGTATTGCAACATGCTCCCTTTGAGAAGATCAGGGAGATCTCGTTGTCTCTCTTGTCTAAGAAGGTTGCCTTTTTGGTGGCAATCACTTCGGCTCGCAGGGTATCGGAGCTGGCGGCCTTGTCCTGCAGCTCTCCCTACTTGGTGATTCACCTGGATAAGGTGGTCTTACGACCTAACCCTTCTTTTCTTCCGAAGAGGATCTCGAAATTTCACCTCAATGAGGACATTGTCTTGCCTTCGCTTTGCGCGAAGCCTAAGCATCCAAAGGAGGTGGCGTTGCATTCCTTGGATGTTGTTCGGGCGATCAGGGTTTACCAGTCATCGACGAAATCCTTTCGCAAGTCGGATTCTCTATTTGTCCTTCCAGAGGGTCCTTGGAAGGGCATGGCAGCGTCAGCTGCGACCATCGCCAAATGGATCAGACAGACCATTGTGCAAGCCTATGCTTTGAAGGGGAAGGTTCCTCCTTTCCCTGTGAAGGCGCACTCTACCAGGTCTCTGAGTACGTCTTGGGCCTATCGTCATCAGGCCTCTGTGGCCCAGGTGTGTAAGGCGGCGACTTGGTCGTCCGTTCACACCTTCTCAAAATTCTACAAGGTGGATGTTCAGGCATCGGCGGATGCTTCCTTTGGCCGCAAAGTTCTTAGTGCGGCAGTGCCTTAGGGCCCCTTGTTTTTGGGTCCTTGGCTGTTGGGATGTCTTTATCCCTAGGTTACTTGTTTTCCTGGGTCGTTGCTCCTGTTGAGCACGTTTTTTTTTCCTGTTGCCCAGTTGGTTCTCTTACCTTGATAAGGTTCCTTTCTCTGATGTGGGTACTGCGTTGCTTTAGGCGCGGCTGCTTTTTTTCCCACCCCTTATGTCTACACTGCTATGGGACGTCCCCATTAGTGATGAATATGAAGTGGCGGCGACTGTCGGAGGACGTAAGAGAAAACGGAAATTTTGTAAGATCTTACCTGTAAAATTCCTTCCTCTGAGTTCTCCGACAGTCGCCGCCCCCGCCCCTCTTTTGGGGTTTGTTTATGTACTCTACTGCTATGCTACTGAAACTGAGTTGGGAATGCAGGAAGCAGGGAGGTATTGACTGAGGGGACCACCCCCTAGGGGTGGGATATGCTAAAAGCTTTGATATTCACTGTTTTGTTGCCTAGCTACTCCTGCGGAGAAAAGGTCAATAACCCCCATTAGTGATGAATATGAAGTGGCGGCGACTGTCGGAGGACTCAGAGAAAGGAATTTTACAGGTAAAAATTCTGTTTTTGAATATTTCTTATACAAGACATCATTTTCTGTCTTTTAGTTCACATATTTTGTTGTCATTCTGTTACAATTTTCAGGATTGTATTTACAACACAGATACAGTATTTCCTATGCAGGTTCGTCTTCTAGTGGCTATCTGTATTTTAGATGGTGTGTTGCTGATAGTTTTGAGATTAAAATAACAGGATAAGCCATCTATAACAGTGTAAATTTGCTGTCCCCTCAAAATAACTCAACACACAACCATGAATGTCTAAACCCCTTGCAACAAAAGTGAGTACTAAGTGAAAATGTCTAAATTGGGCCCAATTAGCCATTTTTCCTCCCCGGTGTCATGTGACTTGTTAGAGTTACAAGGCCTCAGGTGTGAATGGGGAGCAGGTGTGTTATATTTGATGTTATCGTTCTAACTCTCTCATACTGGGCATAGGAAGTTCAACATGGCACCTCATGGCAAAGAACTCTCTGAGGATCCAAAAAAAATGAATTGTTTCTCTACATAAAGATAGCCTAGGCTATAAGAAGATTGTAATGACCCTGAAACTGAGCTGCAGCACGGCGGCCAAGACCATACAACGGTTTTACAGGACAGGTTCCACGCAGAACAGGCCTCACCATGGTCGATCAACGAAGTTTAATGCATGTGCTCAGGGTCATATCCAGAGAGTGTCTTTGGGAATTAGACTTATGAGTGCTGCCAACATTGCTGAAGAGGTTAAGGGGGTGGGGGTGTCAGCCTGTCAGTGCTCAGACCATACGCCGCACACTGCATCAAATTGGTCAGCATTGCTGTCGTCTCAGAAGGAAGCCTCTTCTAAAGATAATGCACAAAAAAGCCCGCAAAGAGTTTGCTGAAGGCAAGCAGAGTAAGGATATGGATAACTGGAACCATGTCCTGTGGTCTGATGAGACCATAATAAATGTATTTGGTTCAGATGGTGTCAAGTGTGTGTGGTGGCAACCAGGTGAGGAGTACAAAGACAAGTGTGTCTTGCCTACAGTCAAGCATGGTGGTGTAAGTGTCATTATCTGGGGCTGCATGAGTGCTGCCAGAACTGGGGAGCTACAGTTCATTGCAGGAACCATGAATGCCAACATGTACAGTGACATACTAAAGCAGAGCATGATCCCCTCCCTTCAGAGACTGGGCCGCAGGGCAGTATTCCAACATAACAACCCCAAAAACACCTCCAAGACAATCCCTGCTTTGCTAAAGAAGCTGAGGGTAAAGGTGATAGAATGGCCAAGCATGTCTCCAGACCTAAACCCTATTGAGCATCTGTGTGGCATCCTCAAACAGAAGGCGGAGGAGCGCAAGGTCTCTAACATCCACCAGCTTCAGTGATATCGTCATGGAGGAGTGGAAGAGGACTCCAGTAGTGATCTGTGATGCTTTGTTGAACTCTATGCCCAAGAGGGTGAAGGCAGTGCTGGAAAATAATGGTGGCCAAACAAAATATTGACACTTTGGTCCCAATTTGGACATGTTCACTTAGGAATTTACTCACTTTTGTTGCCAACGGTTTCGACATCAATGGCTGTGTGTTGTTATTTTGAGGGGACAGCAAATTTACACTGTTATACAAGCTGTGCACTCACTACTTTACATTGTAGCAAAGCGTCATTTCTTCAGTGTTGTCACATGAAAAGATATGATAAAATATTTACAAAAATGTTAGGGGTGTACTCTTTTGTGAGATACTGTATGTAAGCATCATCCACTATTATTTTGTTTATTGTAAGGTGCTGTTTTTCTCATTTTATTTATGCATGTCAGAGCCATCTTTACATTTTTAATTTAGCTAACAAACTTTCTGTAGCTGTGATGTGGGGTGGGGCTATATAAATCTCAGGATCAGATAGAGAGAAATAAAAATAATTTGACAGGTAAACCAGCTTCCATATATGTGTTTCAACTGTTTGTTAGGCTTTTTTTTTTCCCTAGAGCTCCAATAATATTCGCTAATACATTTTTGACACATTAAAAACATCTTTTTTCTTTTAATATTTAGTGTATAAACCCCAAAATAGTGGAGAAGTTTTGTCTTTGTGTAATTTACAAAGATAAAATCTAGAGCAACACTTAAGCTGGCCATAGAGGGGTCGGTATTCTATTAGTTCAGCAGAAATGTGGCCATTCCCGCTAGAGAGAAGTCAAATTATGGATCTTCTCTCAAACGGAAATGTTGGAACTATTTTAATCAGTCAGCACATACAGCTAATCGGCTGCGGCACTGATCAATGTATTCTGACAGTGGCAGAGTCCCTGCTGTCAGAATACAGTGGTGCAGCAGGGAGGGTTCCTTCAAATGTGTGGATGGGGAAATCCTTTTTTTTTTGATCAGCTAGCTGGGTAATTAAAAAAAAAATCATCTATGGCCAGGTTAAGAGATTTTACAGACCCAATGTGGCAAACCATTGCAGGCAATCCGAAATAACCATTCATTAGTCCTAGATAAATGACTCCTGAAAAAGAAATTGTAGGTACTATGAGTAATTACATAACATTGCCGTTTACACTGTACTAATGTATGAGTTTTTAAAACTTTACTCAAGGGTTATGACTTCGCTTTTTTGAGAAGGAGCAGGCTATATGAGGAATGTGGAAAAAAACTGCCTACACTTGGACAACTCAGTATATCGGAGGTTCTCGGTTAGCAGAATGCATTGGTAAGTTGGTGGAATTAATTGTTGTTCCGCATGTGAAATATGAAAAGAAAAAAAAACAAAGTAAAAAGCATTTGACACGGTACCCTATAAATGCTTAGCCCACAAATTGAGGTCTGTTGGTGTATATGTAAATGGATACAGGGGTGTGTCCAGAGGGTAATGATAAATAGTGTATCTTCTTAATGGTCTGGGACCAATCCTGTTAAACTTGTTCATAGATTATATAGAGGTTGGGATAAATTGTTCAATCTCAGCATTTGCTGATGATACAAAGCTAAGCAGGGCAATCCTTTCACAACAGAAGAAAACATGTTTACAGGAAGACCTCTATAAAATTGAAGGGTGGGCAAACACATGGCAAATGAGGTTCAATGTTGGGAAATGTAAAGTAATGCACTTGGGGGCTAAAAATATGAATGCAAGCTACATGCTAGAATCAAGGATGGAAAAAGACCCTGGGGGTCCTAATTGATGACAGACTGAGCAATAGCATGCAATTACAAGCTGAAGCAAGCAAGGCCAGCAGAATATTAGTATGCAAAAAAAAGGGTATTTACTCAAGAGATAAAATGTTAATTATACCACTTTATAAAACTCTAGTTTGGCCACATCTTGAGTATGCCATCGAGCTCTTGTCCACAGTCCACAGAAAGGATGCTCTGGAACTGGACAGAGTCAAGGGAAGGGCAATGAAACGAATAAGGGGGCTGGAGGATCCCAGCTAGGAGAAACATTAACTTTATTCTCCCTGAAGAAAAGATGCTTAAGAGGGGATATGATATTATTATACAAATATCTTAATGATGATTCCAACATCAGGAGGAATCTTTTCAGTCTCAGGTCACTCAAAAAGACACAAGACCACTCAATAAAGTCGGATGAGAAGTGGCTTAACATTAAACAGTGTAAGGGGTTCTTTACTGTTAGAGTGGTAAGGATGTGGAAGACGCTTCCACAATCGGTGGTTTCAGAGGGAAGTGTCACTAATTTAAAAATACTCTTAGATTGGTATTTTATCGAACACATTATACAAGGATATAGGAAGTGGTAGAGACACAAATGCGCATGCGCGCACACACACACACACACACACACACAGGCACACATTGATCTGGATGGACTGGTGTCTTTTTCCAACCTTACTAACTATGAAAGTATGTTGGGTTTTATCACTTTTGCAGTTCAAAAATGTGCGGTTTTCCAAAGTGAACGTCCACTGAACATACTGAATTAGGTGATGTTTCAATACCCAATCATGTGCAAGAAAAAAAAAAGCTTCCATTTAATTTGCTAAATGAACAGCCTCTAAATCAACCCATTGTGCATGTGCAGCCATATGCAAACACATTAACCACTTTACCACTAGAGCATTTTGCTGTCTTACGTCTGGGCCACTTTTTGCGATTCGGCGCTGTGCGACTTTAACTGACAATTGCGCGGTCGTGCGATGCCGTACCCAAACGAAATTTACGTCCTTTTTTTTCCCACAAACAGAGCTTTCTTTTGGTGGTATTTGATCACCTGTGCGATTTTTACTTTTTGCGCTATAAACAAAGAGCGTTTATTTTGAAAAAATAACAATATTTTTAACATTTTTTAAATGAAATTCCCCCCAAAAAAGATGTAAAAACCAATTTTTTTTTTAATTTTTGGCCATTTTTTTTTCTGCTACCCATGTTTGGTAAAAAAAATCGCAATAAGCGTATTTTGATTGGTTTGTGCAAAAGTTATTGCGTTGACTAACAAAGGGAAAGATTTATGTCATTTTTGGTGTTTTTTTTTTAACGAGTAATGGCGGCGATCTGCGATTTTTTTTTTTTTTTTTTTTGCGGGACTGCGACATTGCGGCAGACAGATCGGACCCTTTGACATTTTTGACACTTTTGGGGGTACCAGTGACATTACTGCAGTAATCAGTGCTATAAATATGCACTGTTACTGTAAAAATGACACTGGCAGGGAAGGGGTTATTTTTATTGGAGAGGGAGGGGTTAATGTATGCCTGGTGCTTACTGACGTGTGGCGGGGGGGAGGTGACTGTGTGAGACAGGGACAGATCGGATGTCCAGCTATGCTGAACACTCCGATCTGTCACTCCCTGTCACTGAGGAGATCCGACCCCTCGTGTTTACACAGGCGGGCGGATCTCCACACTAGATCCCCGACGATCGGGGCAGAGCAGCGGCGATCGCCGCTGCTCCTCCCCTGGCCCGACTCCCCTGGCCCGACTCCCGCTGTGAATGAAAACAGCGGGACCGCGCCTCCGGCGGCTCGCGAGCGCCGCCTACAGGGGAGGAGTCTGGCGACGTAGGTCTACGTCGTCAGACGGGATCGTGCCACTTTGCCGCAGTAGTACTCCGGTACTCAGTGGCAAAGTGGTTAAAGAGGTTGTAGAATGATTTAGTAGAACTTAACCCATTAAAACAATATATGCTCATCTGGTTCTACCCTCTCGCTCTTATAGAACTTAGGAAAATCTTATCTTTTTCTGTATGATACAGCACTTCCTTCTTTCCAGCTTAGGTTAAAATGATATACCCCCCCATACATAGACACACTGCCTCTTGGGGTAGCCATGTTACATGCTACACGTTACACACCCCAGGAAGCAGCACATTAAGGAGTGTTAGTAAATACAATTCTCTGTGCAACACCAAATGTGTTAAACCGCTACAAATAAAAATGTGTCCATTCTCCAAATCTATTAAATGTTCCTGAAAATCACTGAACTCCTCACATAAAACCATAAATATATCTTAAATTGTACTGTGCAACATTATTCCATCATCAAGAAACCAATATCTGTTACAAGAAATGTGTAAAAAATAGTGCAAATACTCCAATGTTTTGACCAATAAATATTACTCTACCAATACACTATATATGCATATATACAATAAATCCAATGTGTACAATATTCAGAGATGTGAAAAGGAAAATAATTAAATATAAAAATTTAAAGTCCATAAGTGTATGAGTGTGAGATTTCCATCACCAAATTGTTCCAAACCAACTCAATTGCTATCTACTAAAAAGAAGCCTACATTTCTTGCTGTGAGCACTCTTCTGTAAATACCAGCACCATTCACTATCGACGCTCACCTTAACACATGAACCTATTTGGCAATATAGCTCACAGTGTGCTTTCCCCTTTAAAGGGTCTTAATTGGCTGCTTCAGGTATCCAGACACCAACTCTTGACTCCTCCAGTATATCAAATGATGTGAGGGAAACACAGCAAGATATTTTCACCACCAATAACTCACAAAAGGAATAGAAATTATACATATTGTTTTACCGCTTAAATTAGCAATAGTATTTTATTAAAACAAATTAAAATGCACTCACAAAATCAGTGCACTAATAAACAGTGGCACTGGTTGCACTAATGCAGCAAAAAGGGTTTAATTAACACTGACGCTGGTTGCACTAATGCAGCTCAAACAGGTTAATTAACTGTCACTGGTCGGTCACTAATGCATCAGTGACCAGTAGCAATACATTAACCCCCTCATTCTGCATAATACAAATACCATTGGTAATTAACCTCCCCTCAGCCTCAGTCTCCCCCCCCCCCCCCAATCCAAAGAGGTAATGATGGCATTCAGCTTACTGGGATTAACAGTGCTTGGTTCTTCCTTGGCACGGCGGCTCCTCCAGGTCACAGCTTCGGCAAGCAAACCCTCTGCTCCTCTCATCTTGGTCCTTTGAAATTTCGGCTCCAGCCGGTGGCTGACGTCGCTACTAATCCCTATCACGTTTGTATCTCCGCTAACAGGGAAGTGAAGGTTCCGCCCCCCCTTGTACTGGCCCTGCTCTGCTGTTTCCGACCTTCCGGAAATGGCAGGCAGCGGCGGCTATCTTTGATGTGGCAAAATGCCGCAAAACCTCAATTTTGTTCTCGAGGAACCCTAGGGTTCAGCAGAACACCCATTGGGGAACGCTGGTCTAAACCGCTGGCAACAAAAGTGAGTACACCCCTAAGTGAAAATGTCCAAAGTGGGCCCAAAGTTTCACAATTTTGTGTGGCCACAATTATTTTCCAGCACTGCCTTAACCCCCTTGAGCATGGAGTTCACGAGGGCTTCATAGGTTGCCACTGGATGCCTCTTCCACCCACTCCTCCATGATGACATCAAGAAGCTGGTGGATGTAAGAGACCTTGCGCTCCTCCGCCTTCTGTTTGAGGATGCCCCCACAGATGCTCAATAGGGTTTAGGGCTGGATACATGGTTGGCCAATCCATTACCTTTACCCTCAGCTTCTTTAGCAAGGCAGTGGTCGTCTTGGAGGTGTGTTTGGAGTAGTTATCGTGTTTGAATACTGCCCTGCATCCCAGTCCTTGAAGGGAGGAAATCATGCTCTGCTTCAGTATGTCACAGTACATGTTGGCTTTCATGGTTCCCTCAATGAACTGTAGCTCCCCAGTGCCAGCAGCACTCATGCAGCCCCAGACCATGACACTCCTACCACCATGCTTGACTGTAAGCAAGACACACTTGTCTTTGTACTCCTCACCTTGTTGCCACACACGCTTGACACAATCTGAACCAAGTTTATCTTGGTCTCATCAGACCACAGGACATGGTTCCTGTAATCCATGTCCTTAGTCTGCTTGTCTTCAGCAAACTGTTTTTGTGCTTATTTGTGCATCATCTTTAGAAGGGGCTTCCTTCTGGGATGACAGCCATGCAGAACAATTTGATGCAGTGTGCAGCGTATATGGTCTAAGCACTGACAGGCTTACCCCCCTACCCCTTCAACCTCTGCAGCAATGCTGGCAGCACTCATACGTCTATTTCCCAAAGAAAACCTCTGGATATTACGCTCAGCACGTGCACTCAACTTCTTTAGTCGACCATGGTAAGGCCTGCTCTAAGTGGAACCTGTCCTTTTGAACTGCTGTATGGTCTTGGCATCCATGCTGCAGCTCAGTTTTAGGGTCTTGGCAATCTTCTTATTGCCTAGGCCATCTTTATGTAGAGCAACAATTTTTTTTCATATCCTCAGAGGGTTCTTTGCCATGACGTGCCATGTTGAACTTCCAGTGACCAGTGTGAGAGAGGGAGAGCGATAACACCAGATTTGACAAACCTGCTCCCCATTCACACCGAAGACCTTTTAACACTAACGCATCACATGAAACCGGGGAGGGAAAATGGCTAACTGGGCCCAATTTGGACATTTTCACTTAGGGGTGTACTTACTTTTGTTGCCAGAGGTTTGGACATTAATGGCTATATGTTGAGTTATTTTGAGGGGACAGCAAATTTACACCGTTATACAAGCTGTACACTCACTACTTTACATTGTAGCAAAGTGTCATTTCTTCAGTGTTGTCACATGAAAAGATATAATAAAATATTTACAAAAATGTGAGGGGTGTACTCACTTTTGTAACATACTGTATATATCATGGCATATAAAGTGCATAACATTAGTGCAGTCCATTTCAAAAGTGCATCTACTGTATATATCAGGCATGTCCAACCTGCGGCCCGGGGGCCACATGCGGCCCGGAACCCCAGGCAATGCGGCCCACTGCCCCGTGACAATTTTTTTTTCCGGGTGAGGAAGGACGTCGGGTCGGGGGCATGGCCACAGGGGCCTCCAACTAATTGTAGGCAGAGGCTGCCTCGGAGGGGAGGGGGGAGGCGCGCATGTGCAGTGTTTCTGACTTCTACCACCATGACCACTTCAAATCACTGAAGTGGTCATGTTGGTTAGAGTGTTCCTTTAATATTTCTCAGAAGGAGTAAACCTCTATATACTGATTCAATTTCATTTGATCATCTTCTAGTTGTGTTAAATTAGTGCGGGGGGGGGGGGGGGGCGGTGGCACAGGAAGGGCGCAGCGGCATTTTATTACTTATATACTTTAACTATAGTATATATTTTATATGCGGCCCGAGAAAATTTCTCTACGCTCAATGTGGCCCAGAGAAGCCAAAAGGTTGGACACCCATGGTATATATGAAAGTGTATAACAGTTCATTCTCCAGCTGTGATGTAACAATTATAACCACTTGCTTCCAAATAAAGTGCCTCTCGTGTGAATATATATAGTATAAACAAAGTTGTGTACTTTCACCTTCTTGTGCTCCCAGAACTCTCACCTTAGTGAGTAACCAAATTTGCTTTTTGATTACAGTGCTCAGGGCGATGTTTCCCCGATCCTGGCTTGGTTGCAGATCTATCAGATGTATTTGGATTTTCCTTGGTAGTGGTCCCTTTAAGGCTCCGTTCACCATGCATAATCCATATGTTAGGGTAATGCAAGATGGCCTCCTATAGTGTAGTAGTCAAAATCGATAAAAAAAAATAGTAACACTTACATTCAGATCAATAAAAAACGATTGGTTATGCAAAAACACAAAGCAGCATACAGATCTCCGACATCACTTCCGGTCTAGGAAAATGGCCACCATATGATTTTTAATGGAAACCACAACAGAATGGGTCACCACACAATTTTCGGGCTCCACCAGATAAATGGCATCTAACATAACCAATCCAGTTCTCCCGATGAAGTCCTGTGTTGTGACACAACGTGTAGGGCATCCTGGACCAGAAGAGATGTTGGAGATATGTATGCTGCTTTGTGTTTTTACATACCCAAGCATTTTTTTCAATCTGAATGTAAGAGTTACTATTATTTCTCTTACGTCCTCCGACAGTCGCCGCCCCCTCTAAGTCATCACTGTTGGGTATTGTCATCTGCTCCGCAGGAGTAGCTAGGCATATAGACTTAGTTAAAAACAAAAGGCATTTGCATGTATACACCCCTGGGGGCTGTCCCATCTGGTCAATACCCTCCTGTAGTGTCCACTCCCAACTCAGTTTTAATTTGCCTAGCATCAGGAGTAGTTAGGCTTTCCCTGTGCTGGGGCTTCGGTCTCAGCCTATCTTCTTTTTATTTGATTTTCTTGAAAAATGTCAGTTTTTCTTTCTTTACTAGCTGTTTATTTTGTCAGCTTTAGTTTTTAGTCGACTCTTCAGACGAAGATGGACATGCGGTGCTGGGATTCGGACTGGCCGCCCTGGTTCCCCAGGGCACAGAGGGTCAGATGGACCCCCAGCCCGCCATTGAGCGTTCAGCTATGGTTCGCCCTGGCATTATGAACGACCCATCTCTGTTCGCAGCAGGGATGCAGCTGTGAGGTGGCTACCTCACTGGACGCATCTGCGACTCAGCAGTGCAATGTCCCTGGCAAACGGCATTCCCTGTCAGATGAGGACAGCGGCTTTCCGTTCTGTGAGGCTCCCCACGCCATCGGGTACAGGTAAGTACTTCTGTGTGGGGCCTCTGTGTGGGGTAGCAGTCCTGGTTGCTGTGTGTTCCCCATGTCTGTGCCTTGTGTGACTCCCTGCTGCGATCCCTGCGGGGATCGCTTGTACATGCGCTGTGGCGCTGTGTGTGTTTGGGGGTGCAGACTGTGTATGGGCCGCGGCGGGGGGAAACCGAGCAGTCCGCCATTGTTTTATACACTGGGCAGGCATGTGAGCTTCTCTATGGGCACAACTACATGCTGATTTGGCGCCAATCGCCGCCATTTTTGAGGTGACCGATCGCTCGGTTCGGCCATTTTGGTGGAGTCTCCCATACGTTCCTATGGGGCAGTCATTTTCCCTGGGTCATGCAGCAGATGGTTCAGCCTACTTTTACAGCACTTCCTCTTTCCTCTGAAGCAGGAATATTTTTTCTGTACTGTCGCTTCTGGCTCAGTTTTGTCTCCTTCCTGTTTGGGGGTCTTTTTCTATCTTTATAGCTGGAGCGGTGGGCTGCGCACTCGCAGCACTTTTAAAGGGACAGCACCTAAATCTTGCACTGTCCTTTTTTTCTCACCTGCGCATGGATTCTCCGGATAGCAAATTTCCACCAGCCCAGTTCTCCTGTGGCCCCTCTGAGACCTGATTTGGCCGCTGTAGTGGCGACTTTAGTGTCTAATATGGAAATGCTGATGGCTGAACGTGCTGCTCGTAAGAGGCCCAGATTGTCCCTCTCCCCTGATTCAGAGGGTGATATGGCTGCTGCGAGTGTGCCCTTTTCAGGGTCCCGCTCATCCTTGGACCTGCAGGGGTCTGAGGCGGAGGTGGAGGGGTTTGATACCTCCTCTCCGGGGTCGTCCGAAGAACGGGCGACCATGGATGAATTAATTATTTCTGTGAAGGAAACTTTGCACTTGGAGGATGAGCCCAGTCCCCTGGGCGTTGCGTCCTCTTTTGGGACGCACAGGACCCGCAAGTCGGCGCAGGTTTTTCCCTGTCCCGCTGAGTTTCATTACACTGTTAATGAAGTGTGGCGCACGTTAAAACGTCCGTTCGTGGTGCCCAGTCGGTTCAAATTGCTTCACGCCGGCTACGGAATCGCGCTGGTGTGTACCTCCACAGGTGGATCACACGGTTGCAGTGTTGAACAAGGCTACCTTGGTTCCTATGGAGGATTCCCCGGTTTTCCGGGATCCAACGGACCGGTGTTTGGAGTCTTTGGCCCGCCATTCCTATACGGTGGCGGGCTCTCTGCTCAAACCCATTTTCGCGTCCATGTTAGTGGCGCAGGCGGTTGCTGATTGGACTATGGTGCTTAAGAACAACCTTGTGTCTGATGATGTTCCGCCTGCCCGGCTGGAAATGGTGGATCAAATCCACCAAGGAATTATGTATCTGTGTGATGCAGCCTTAAATGAGGCCCCCTTGGTGGCTCGCCTCTCCAGTGTCGCGGTGCTTAACCGACGCCTGATATGGCTGAAGAGCTGGTCGGCCGACCAGTCCTCGTGGAAAACGGTTGCTGATTTTCCCTATGCTGGCTCTCGCCTTTTTGGCGAGGCGTTGGATACCCTGGTAAAAGGCATCACGGGGGGCAAGAGCACTATGCTGCCCCAGAACCCGAAGCACAAGTCCTTCCGGGGCAAGCGGAGTTCTGCGCCTAGATCCAGTCAGGGTTCCTTTCGTGCCTTTCGGAACCAATCCAAGGGCAAGCCCTTCAAGTCCCAGGGCGGACAGAAGAAGCCCTGGGCGGGTAAGCAGAAGTCAGGCAATACCGCTTCGACGGGCCAATCCACTTCTGCCTGAAGGCACGCCCTCACCCGTTTCTGGGGTGGGTGGACGTTTGCGCGGTTTCCTCCAACTTTGGCTGCTCCGGATTTCGGACAGGTGGGTTCAGGAAATCGTTCGGTCGGGATACAAGATCGAGTTTCTTTCCCGGCCAGCGGACAGATTCTTCCCCTCAAATATTCATTTGCCTCTGGGGCGTCTGCAGGACTTGCACCGTGCGGTTCAGGACCTCCTTGCTCAGGGAGTGGTCGTCCCGGTGCCTCACCAGGACAGGTTTCGGGGCTTTTATTCCAATCTGTTCACTGTGCCCAGAAAGGAGGGCAAAGTGCGTCCTATCCTGGACCTGAAAGCTCTGAACCGCTTTGTGCGAGTTTGGAAATTCCGTATGGAGTCTCTCCGATCGGTGGTGGCTTCTCTGAGCCCAGGGGAGTTCCTGGCTTCAATAGACCTCAAGGATGCGTACCTGCATGTCCCCCATCTTCGAGGGTCATCAGCGGTACCTTCGGTTTGCTGTCGCGGAAGACCATTACCAGTTTGTGGTGTTACCTTTCGGTCTTGCTTCGGCTCCCAGGGTCTTTACCAAGGTACTGGCGCCGGTTCTGGGCCTACTGAGGGCTCAGGGCATTGCGGTCTTGGGGTATCTAGACGATCTCCTCATAAGATCAAGTGTCAGTCAGGACCTGGTGCGCGATCTGTCCATCACGGTCCGAACGCTTCAGGGAGTTCGGATGGACCATCAACATTCAGAAATCATCGTTGTCCCCTTCGGTTCGTCTTCCCTACCTGGGGATGATTCTGGACTCAGAAGGTGTTCCTGCCGGAGGACAAGCTCCGAACATTGCGGGACGAGATCGGGTCCCTCAGGGATGTGCCAGCATCATCACTCAGGACCTGTATGCGGGTCCTGGGGTTGATGGTGTCGACCTTCGAGGCGATACCTTTTGCTCAGTTCCACACGCGAGCTCTCCAAGCGGAGATCCTGGCGAAATGGGACGGACTGGCTCGGTCCCTGGATCTGCATGTCTCCTTGAGTCGTCAGACAAAATTGGCTCTTCGGTGGTGGCTCCAGTCTCCGGTGACGCAGGGCAAGTCTTTCCGTCCGTTGGTTTGGATGGTGATCACCATGGATGCCAGCCTGTTAGGCTGGGGTGGGGTCCTGGGCACCCTGTCTGCCCAGGGCACTTGGTCGGAGGAGGAGTCCTCCCTTCCGATCAACGTCCTGGAATTGCGAGCGATCAAGCTCTGCCTCCTCCAGTGGTCGGATCGTCTACAGGGTCGTCCTGTCCGGGCGGACAATGCTACCGCGGTGGCTTACATCAACCACCAAGGGGGCACCAGGAGTGCTCGGGCGGCCCGGGAGGTGACAGACATTCTGTCTTGGGCCGAGCTTCACGTCCCGGCAATCTCAGCGGTTCACATTCCGGGTGTAGAGAATTGGCAAGCAGACTGAGTCGCCAGACCCTGGACCAGGGGGAATGGTCCTTACACCCGGAGGTCTTCCAAATGCTGTGTGCGAAGTGGGGATCCCGGACGTGGATCTGTTTGCATCTCGGCTAAATCAAAAGGTGGGAAGGTTCGTGGCAAGAACGCGCGATCCGTTGGCGGACGCCTCGGATGCGTTGGTGGCCCCTTGGCATCAGTATCGTCTGATGTATGCCTTTCCTCCAATTCAGTTGCTGTCCAGGTTCCTCCGCAGGCTAGCCTCGGAGCCGCACCTGGTGATTCTGGTCGCGCCGGACTAGCCTCGCCGGTCCTGGTACGCCGACGTTGTTCACCTGGCAGTGGCGCCTCCGGGGCGACTGCCCCTGCGGGAAGGTCTTCTGTCTCAAGATCCAATCTTCCATCCTGCTTTACAGTCGCTGGCTTTAACGGCCTGGCTGCTGAGACCCAGGTCCTGAGGGACAAGGGTCTCTCCCCTGAGGTTATCCCTACGCTGATCAAGGCTAGGAAATCCTCTTCTGGTAAAATCTATTACCGTACCTGGAAAGCTTATTTCGCCTGGTGAGAGTCCAGGGGGTTTTCCCCTCGCTCGTACTCGGTGTCAAGAGTGTTGGCTTTCCTCCAGTCTGGCGTGGATCAGCGTTTGGCGCTGGTCACGATAAAGGGTCAGGCCATCCTTTTCCAACGCCCTGTGGCGTCTAATTCCTTGGTCCGTACCTTCATTCAAGGTGTGCCACACTTGGTTCCTCCCAGAAAGGAGCCTTTACCTCCATGGGACTTGAACTTGGTTCTGTCCGTGTTACAGCGTGCTCCCTTTGAAAATATCAGGGAGATCTCTTTGCCTCTGTTGTCAAAGACGGTCGCCTTTTTGGTGGCGCTCACTTCGGCTCGCAGAGTATCGGAGCTGGCGGCGTTGTCTTGCCGCTCCCCTTACTTGGTAATTCATAAGGATAAGGTGGTGTTGAGAACACTTCCGTCCTTTCTTCCCAAGGTGGTCACTGAATTTCACCTTAATGAGGAAATTGTTCTGCCTTCACTTTGCACGAAGCCTAAGCATCCGAAGGAGATTGCTTTGCATTCTTTGGATGTTGATAATAGGAGTAAGAATAAAACCCACTCAACCCAGCGCTAATAAAATAGAAAATCTAAATGTAAAGCAGCCGCTATAAAAAATCAAATAATAAGAAGAGGTGTATAATGAGAATCAGAGGAGGCTCACATATTAGCGCTGCTAGTGTATGTGAGCCTCCTCTGATTCTCATTATACACCTCTTCTTATTCTTTGGATGTTGTCCGGGCGATCAGGGTTTACCTGTCTACAGAATCCTTTCGTAAAACGGATTCCCTGTTTGTTCTTCCTGAGGGGTCTCGGAAGGGCATGGCTGCGTCCGCAGCAACTATTGCCAAATGGATCAGACAGACCATTGAGCAGGCTTATGCTTTGAAGGAACGGGTTCCACCCTTCCCTGTTAAGGCGCACTCTACTAGATCTGTGAGTACGTCCTGGGCTTGTTGGCATAGGGCCTCGGTGGCCCAGGTGTGCAAAGCTGCGACTTGGTCGTCGGTGCACACTTTCTCGAAATTCTACAAAGTCGACGTTCTGGCATCGGCTGATGCTTCCTTTGGCCGCAAAGTTCTCAGTGCGGCAGTGCCATGAAGGACCCTTGTTTTTTTATGGGTCCCTGTCTGTTGGTATTTGCTTTCCTGGGCGGTTGCTCCTGTTGAGCATTGTTTTTTCTGTTGCCCAGTGGGTTCTCTTACAGTGCATGTAAGGTTCCTTTCTCTGCTATGGGTACTGCGTTGCCTCTTATACGGTTGCGTCTCCCACCCCTCATGTCTATACTGCTTTGGGACATCCCAACAGTGATGACTTAGAGGGGGTGGCGACTGTCGGAGGACGTAAGAGAAAACGGAATTTTTGTAAAATCTTACCTGTAAAATTCCTTTCTCTGAGTCCTCCGACAGTCGCCGCCCCCGTCCCTCTATACGGGGTTCTTGTTTTCTTACTGCTATGTTACCAAACTGAGTTGGGAGTGGACACTGCAGGGGGGTATTGACCAGATGGGACAGCCCCCAGGGGTGTATACATGCAAATGCCTTTTGTTTTTAACTAAGTCTATATGCCTAGCTACTCCTGCGGAGCAGATGACAATACCCAACAGTGATGACTTAGAGGGGGCGGCGACTGTCGGAGGACTCAGAGAAAGGAATTTTACAGGTAAGATTTTACAAAAATTCAGTTTTTTTAAATAAACATATTGATTCAAACTTCTACACTATGGGTGGTCATAATATTATGGGTGATTGGTGCAACAATCCTTAACTTGCCGTAAAAGAGTTTTAATAGAAGCCCTCATTGACCCCAGTAGCTACAGGAACTGTGGACTCATTCAACATCAAAGATCACAGCAAAATATTCCTAGACCACTTCTGTAGTGAAATTTAAGGACGAATTGCTCCACGTGCCTGCATCAAACCATGTTGTGCTTCCTAAGAATATGTAAATATTTGAATGAACATACAGTGAATCCAGAAAGTATTCACAGTGCTTCACTTTTCCATATTTTGTTATGTTACAGCCTTTTTCCAAAATTGATTACATTAGTTATTTTCTCAACATTCTACAAACAAAACCCCATAATGACAATGTGAAAGAAGTTTGTTCAAAATCTTTGCAAATTTATTAAAAATAAAAAACAAAATAAGTCACATGTACATAAGTATTCACAGCGTTTGCCAAGATACTCAAAATTGTGCTCAGGTGCATCCTGATTCCACTGATCTTTGAGATGTTTCTACAACTTGCTTGGAGTCCCCCTGTGGTAAACTCAGTTGATTGGAGATGATTTGTAAAGGCACACACCTGTCTATATAAGGTCCCACAGTTAACAGGGCTTTTTCAGAGCTAAAATCAAGCCATGAAGTCCTGTAGACCCTTGAGACAGGATTGTATGGAGGCACAGATCTGGGAAAGGGTACAGAAAATGTTCTGCAGCATTGAAAGTCCTAATGAGCACAGTGGCCTCCATTACCCGTAAATGGGAGAAGTTTGGAACCACCAGGACTCTTGCTAATGTGGGCCGCCTGGTCAAACCGAGCTATCGGGGGAGAATGGCCTTAGTCAGGGAGATGACCAAGAACCCAATGGTCATTCTGACAGAGCTCCAAAGTTTCTCTGTGGGGAGAGGATAACCTTCCAGAAGAACAACCACCTCTGCAGCACTCCATCAATCAGGCCTGTATAGTAGAGTTGCCAGACGGAAGCTACTCCTCAGTAAAAGGCACATGGCAGCCCGCCTGGAGTTTGCCAAAAGGCACCTGAAGGACTCTTAGACCATGCGAAAAAAAATTCTCTGGTCTGATGAAACAAAGATTGAACTTTTTGGCCTAAATGGCAAGTATCATGTTCGGAGGAAACCAGGCACCGCTCATCACCTGGCAAATACCATCCCTACAGTGAAGCATGGTGGTGGCAGCATCATGCTGTTGGGATTTTTCAGTGGCAGGAACTGGGATACTAGTCAGGATTTTGGGAAAGAAGAATGCAGCAATGTACAGAGACATCCTTGACGAGAACCGGCTCCAGAGCCCTCTGGACCTCAGACTAGGGCTGAGGTTCATCTTCTAACACAGTGGTTCTCAATTCCGGTCCTCGGGACCCACCAACAGGCCAGGTTTGCAAGATAACTAAATTACATCACAGGTGATCTCATTTGCTGCTCAGTGATTGCAGTATTCTAGTCTGCATCCCCCAAGGTAATACTTAAAATCTGGCCTGTTAGTGGGTCCCGAGGACCGGAATTGAGAACCACTGTTCTAACAGGACAACGACCCTAAGCACACAGCCAAGATAACAAAGGAGTAGCTATAGGACAACTCTTTGAATGTCATTGAGGGGTCCAGCCAGAGCCCAGACATGAACCCATTTAGCAATCTCTAGAGGGATCTGAAAATGGCTCTGCACCGACGCTCCCCATCCAACCTGATGGAGCTTGAGAGGTCCTGCAAAGAAGAATGGGAGAAACTGCCCAAAAATAGGTGTGCCATGCTTGTAGAATCATACTCAAAAAGACTTGACGCTGTAATTGGTGCCAAAGGTGCTTCAACAAAGTATTGGCCAAAGGATGTGAATACTTATGTACATGTGGTATTTTTTTTTTTTTTTTTTTTTTAGTTTTTTATTTTTAATAAATTTGTAAAGATTTCAAACAAACTTTCATGTTGTCAATTGTTTGTAGAATTTTGAGGAAAATAATGAATTTAATCAATTTTGGAATAGAGCTGTAACCTAAAAAAAATGTGGAAAAAGTGAAGCGCTGTGAATACTTTCCGGATTCCCTGTAGCTTGGTCACTTTATGGCATTTTTGCTTTGCCACTGTACATGACTCGGAAGCAGGCAGTATTCTTAGCTCTGTGCCCAGAATGGAATAACAATGCAGAAGGACAGCAGGCAGTGTTTTTCTTTTAATTGTGAATGAACAGATTTGAAGCTCGTATTGCTGTGCTTCCTTTTATGACAATATCTGACAGGTCAGTCTCCTAGTCAAAGGGAAGGGATTGCAGCTTCTCTGCTCAGCGTTCATAGCGGAAACATATTCCATTAGAGACAATGGCGCACATTGGTAAAACACATTTATTTTGTTCCAGCTTCAGATATCCTGGTGAGTGGACAACCATCGGCCTATTTCAACAAGACAACGTGTCTAGAAGTTGTTTCGGACAAGAAAAGAAAACAGGAACATATAGATGAGTTCATAAGCGCACTGAAAGAAAGAGACAGAAAAAAAATCACAACAGAAATCTGGATTTTGTCGCTTGTGGAAAATGCTCAACAGATTAAATAAAATGTGATTTTGGAATGCCTTTTTAATTTTCTGATTTTTGGCAGCCCCCTGCTTGAATTTCAAATTAATGTCTGATTGCTAACAATGCCGTACTTACTGACATTTGTTGTTATTCATTTTGAATGTCATTAACTCTGCAAACATCACTTACAGTAAATCAAATATATAATAGTATATATTAAATCCTAAGGCTAACTATTTATTATAGCGTGGAAAGAGATTACGTTACTGTCAGGTGAACCCAATGGGGAGTTTTTCCCTCCCTGCCACTGTAACACACCCACAGGTCTCATTTTTTTTTTTTCAATGAATGTATATGAAGAAGGGGGTGTTGTTCAATTTTTTAAATACAATTTTTAATTTGCACATTTACTTGGCCAAGCTTTTTAAATATGTGTTGAATTTAAGATATGTATATGTAAATAAATTTTGTAAGGAATTTTGCAACTTTAGTGGTGTTTATTGTCAGTTTGTGTTTTTGCTTTTCTTTATATATAGAGGGTGGTTGTTCAGTCAGATTCAGGTTTTTATTTCTTTGTATAGTGCTGTGATTTATTACCCACGACTCATCCACTCTTACTGAAACCAGCTTAGATTATAAGAAAAGTTAAATTTTTATCTTTGTTTTCTTTTATTTATTTTTTTTTTGGGGGGGGGGGCTGCTTTAGATATTTTCTTGTTTAATTGAATTTTTATTGTAATGTAAAGAAACTTACAAAACGAGAAAACAAATATCAAACAAAGAGTCCAATTCCACATACATAGGCATAGAATTAATGGAAGACAGTCATAAAAAAAAAGTAAAATTCAGGCATTAACAGTGCAAGCATAGAGGTCAACCATAAAACAGTCTAATCAAGTGTACATGTATACAGTGCATCCGGAAAGTATTCACATCGCTTCACTTTTTACACATTTTGTTATGTTACAGCCTTCATTATTTTCCTCAAAATTCTCTAAACAATACCCCATAATGACAATGTGAAAGAAGTTTGTTTTTAAGGGTCCATTCACACTGGCGCAGCATGACTTGCTGGGGCGAACTGTGAAGTCGCGGTGCACTTCGGCGTGACTTGCAGGGGCGAACTGTGAAGTCGCGGTGCACATCGGCGTGACTTGCAGGGACTTCATATAATTGAAGTCAATGCAAGTCACCTCCAGGTCGTCCCAAAGTAGTACAGGACCCTTTTTCTAAGTCGGAGCGACTTGTGTCGCTCCTATTAGAACGGGTCCTGTACTATTCAATGGCGAGCGACCGACCGCGACTTGTCAGGCAACCAAGTCGCCTGACAAGTCGCGCTAGTGTGAATGGACCCTAAATCTTTACAAATTTAATAAAAAAGGAAACAAATCCCATGTACATAAGTAAACACAGCCTTTGCTCAATACTTTGAAGCAGCTTTGTGCACCAATTACAGCTTCAAGTCTTTTTGAGTATGATGCTACAAGCTTGGCACACGTATTTTTGGGCAGTTTTCCCCATTCTTTTTTGCAGGACCTCTCAAACTCCATCAGGTTGGATGGGGAGCATCAATGCACAGTCATTTTCAGATCTCTCCAGAGATGTTCAAGTCTGGGCTTTGGCTGGCCCACTCAAGGACATTCACAGAGCTGTCCCATAGACAATCCTTTGTTATCTTGGCTGTATGCTTAGGGTTGTTGTTCTGTTGGAAGATGAACCTTTGCCCCAGTCTGATGTCCAGAGCACAGTGGAGCAGGTTTTCATCAAGGATCTCCCTGTACATTACTGCATTCATCTTTCCCTCAATCCTGACTAGTCTCCCAGTTCCTGCCACTGAAAAACATCCCGACAGCATTATGCTGCCACCTCCATGATCCACTGTAGGGATGGTATTGGCCAGGTGATAAGCGGTGCCTGGTTTCCTCCAAACATGACTTCAATCTTTCTTTCATCAGACCAGAGAATTTTGTTTTCCATGGTCTGGGCGTCTTTCAGGTGTCTTTTGGCAAACTCCAGGTGGGATGTCATGTGCCTTTTACTGAGTGGATTTTGTCTGGCCACTATACCATACAGGCCTGATTAGTGGAGTGCTGCAGAGATGGTTGTTCTTCTGGAAGGTTCCTCTCTGTCCACAACTGCTGGAGCTCTATCAGAGTGACCATCAGATTCTTGGTCACCTCCCTGACTAAGGCCCTTCTCCCCCGATCGTTTAGTATGTCCAGGTAGCCCACTCTAGGAAGAGTCTTGGTGGTTTCAAACATCTTCCATTTATGAAAGAAGGAGGCCACTGTGCTCATTGGGACCCTCAATGCTGCAGAGATTTTTCTGTACCCTTCCCTAGATCTGTGCCTCGATACAATCCTGTCCCGGAGGTCTTCAGACAATTCCTAGGAGTTCATGGCTTGGTTTGTGCTCTGACATGCACTGTTAACTGTGGGACCTTTTTCAAATCACTGGTGATGTAGCCAGGCCATCAGCGATGCACCCTGGGAAGGCTACATCACCTTGTCTATACACTACAAGATCTCTCCAGATTTCACAAAATCCTGCGAGAACTTCTGGCAAAGGCATTTTCATTTCTGTGCCAGATCTCACATTGCACATGCGCAAGATCTGTCAAAGATAGGATTCGTGTATTACAGATAAATTCAACCCATCGTATTTCTTCCCAACTGAAACCCATGCCACTAGCTCTGAACAAATAATGCATAACACCAATATTGAGAAAAATTTACATTTCATTTAACAAATTAACAAAATAAACATTTCTTAAAACAGAAACAATACCAAATCCAGTACCCGTAACATAAAGGTTGCCGATCTTGGGAGGCACCAAAAATCAAATTAGCATTGTGTATCAGGGTTAATACTTAATGGTCCCCAGCTGCGCATTACCTGGGATCCCCTAGAGGGCTCCTTGCCTTAGATGGGTCACCCTATGAACTTTTCCAAGAATATTAATGCCTTCCAAGACCCTAACCACCAAACCCTTTCCTTTGTTTTTTTTTTTTTACAAATAAAACAACCAAACAACCCAAAACAGGGCAGGAGGGCGAGGATTCCTGTTCTTGACTCCTGTTCTTCCGACTTCACCAGCAGGGTCTGTAAAACAAACTCTCTGTCCCTAGCATGCCCCCTATCCAAAACTCCACCTATCACTCCTGGACCAATCCCAATAATTTACCTCTTGCTACACCCCAGCCAATTGACCCTTGATGTCCTGTATTCTGTAAACCCCATCATGAGGCCCTGCGCCTATTTTTTATTTTTTTTGCTTTGGGCCTGCCTTTATCAGTGGGCCAACACAGATAACACATAGGAAGAATCTGGCCACTAATTATGGTGTTTTTTAAAGCTGGTAGTGTGGGAGCAGGATGCATACAAATGACATCCAGTGGCAATGTGGGAAAATTTTAAAAAGGGGCATTGATTGATAGATGTAAGTCACTTGTTTACCTGGTTGCCTTTAAATAGCATTGGCAGTTTTAAAGGGGAGGGGGTCCCTTTTAAGGTTGTTAGTAGCATCACTAAGGCATAAATTCCAAGTCTTGGTTGCTAAATGGTCAGAGCAGCTGTCAGTAAACTAGCAGGGAGTGTTTCCCACAGCACTAGATGAAAGCACGGCTGTTTGTAGCTTACACAGGAGGGTGACAAATACTTCTGCAACATTGGGAGCTGGTGGGATAGCGTTGTCACCCTATTATGGAAAGGACTAAATGAAGAGCAGGAACAACAAGTATTTATTAAGCATTTACTGTACTTACAATAATATAAAAAAAAAAAAACCTTGCACAACTACATTTACAAGTCAAAAATAGAGCTATTTACACAACATTATTATTTTGGGTTACATACACTTAACCGTAGGCTGACACATGAGAACAGTATAATAGCGGCTCTGATAAAAAGCCCTCTTTGGAAGTATGGAAAGGGTAAAACTGCTCAGTTCATTTTTGCTGTTTAAATTGTTTTTGGAAATGCAACAAGAAGTGAGAGGTGATCTATTCAAAGTGCAGAAATTCCCATTTTACACAGTTGCCACCAATAAAGTTACTCCCATTGGAAGATTTCCCCCTTAAGGCCCGTACACACACGCAGATCGTCGTCATACAAACGTCGGCGGACGAAAGATCTGCCGATTGTATGCGTGTTAGTATGGTGCCTCCGACAGATGTCTGCACACAATCTGCAGACAAGAGTCTTTCTTGCAAACATGAAAATTTTTGTCTGCAGACACCAGAACGGACAATTGTTTGCCTGTCAGTACAGAAATCAGCCGACAGACCGCAGATTTGCAAGACTGGGCATGCTCAGAAAATAAAAAACACAGGGAAAGTTAACCATTACATGACATCACTTCTGCAGTCAGCTGAAGTCTGCGGACAAAATTCTTGTGCTGTCCTTGTGCTGTCTTTGCACTTTTCAACAGACACCGACATCCCGGGGAGAAAAGACGAACATTTGTATGACGACGATCTGCGTGTGTGTATGGGGCTTAACTCCTGTTTTAGTGACAACTGTAAAATTTTTGATTTCCATCATTTTCTGTTCTGATTATTGTGGTCACCAGGATAAAAAGAGAGAGCAAATCTGTCACAGATAGCAATCACAACCTGACACATGTTTTTACTAGCTCTCCACTCTATCCACAACAGGAAAAAATGATTTGGCTATACACACACTTCAACTAATACACAATGCAATGGTAATACGACATTAGGCAAACTTATGGACTAAGGTAAACAGCGCATAGTCCCATTGTGTGGCCCTACAATATAACAAAAATTCATAGTATTAATTATTATATTTTTAATTTTGGTACTGGGGCTTGACACTTTGCTTTATGATAAAGTCATCTGTCAGTCCCTGTCACTATGGAGATCCGCCCGCTGTGTTTACACACAGCGGGCGGATCTCCAGACTCGATCCCCGACGATCGGGGCAGAGCAGCGGCAATCGCCGCTGCTCCTCCGCTGGCCCGACTCCCGCTGTGAATGAACACAGCGGGAGCGAGCCTCCGGCGGCGCGCGAGCGCCGCCCACAAGGGGCGGAGTCCAGCGACGTAGGTCTACGTCGCTGGACGGGATCGCGGCACTTTGCCGCAGTAGCCTCAATGTAAGCGGGGCTAAAGTGGTTAAGTAAATATCTCCTAAACAATACATGTTGAGGAGGTATTTACTGTATCTACAGGTGAGCCTTGTATACTGTAGGCTTACTTGTAGGTACAGTATAAATCAACAAAAACACCTTTACTACCACTTTAAGGGCCTTTGTCGATGGGCTTTGGGCTTGTGTTGATGCCGTTAGTTTGAGGGGCTCCCAAGGTAATTCAGGGTTCATTAACAGGTGCAATTGATCTGCATTAGACCTCCTTCTAACATGCATTTGACCTGCTTCAAGCAACTGTTGCATTCCTATAGATTTGTATGAGAATGCAACGTTTACCTAAAGCAAACAAAAGCCATTTGACACACGCCCTATTAGTGCTCTTATTGGCCACTGAAACCGTTTCCTTTGACAAAGGGAGGGATGCTGGTGGAGCTTAGCATAGAAACTAGCAAACATCAGGCCCCAGTGAAAAAGGAAAAATACATGAGTAGAGTTATGCCCCATACACACGTGCAGATTATCTGCAGACTTTTGTCTGCAGACTTACCAAAACCATATAATATGAGGTCAAACCTAAACACTTTCAATTTGTATGCAATCCGGCAGGCCCTTGCACTACATAGAAAAGGTAAGTCTGCAGATAATCGGCACGTGTGTATGGGGCATTAAAAGAAGATATTGTATGGCGTCTGTTCTAAGGCGGGTCTTAGTTTAAAATGGTACAGCGTCATTTGAAGCAATCCATAGTAGAAAAAGCCCTCACATTTTTTCCATTGATGAACGGTAGACTGTGGAGATGCCAGCCCGTATCACTGTTCATTTTAGCAGTTTAGGTCAGAGTTTTGGAGAGGCAGATGTACTGATTGCATAGGTGTGGGCTGAGTTCATATTAGACCCAGGGTTAAAGCTGGGGGCTCAACCCAACAGATAGGAGGTCAGTGCATGGGAGTCAGGAGGACTCCCATCCTCTCTAGGAGTCAGAGGGATTGCAGGGAGCAGTCAAAGCATGCATGTCTGCAGGAGGCAGATGTAGTCTGCCACAGAGCAGTAACAAGCTGATTGTGAGTAAGCTATGAGAGCGCTTGACTGGAGGGAAACCTTTGTGTTGGTCTGAGGAGCAGACCTAAGGCCTAGGCATGAGGCCCGAAGCAGCCGTGTGGCAGGTTAGCAAACCAGGAGGCTGAAGTGATGTAACAAGTTACAGTAAGCGTGGGACTCCTGTGTCGCAAATTGCAGTCTTTTGTGAATTTTACCGTTCCATTAAAAAAAAAATGGGCTGCCATGCCCTTAAAAATGCAGTTCTGGACTGGCACAACTTCTTGAAAAGGCATGCACCTATTCAGTCTAATCACTCCGATCTTTACAAGACCAACATATACTATAAGATTGGCACAGCAGAGCACATATACCCTGTTTTACCTTGCTTTTTGGAAATACATTGAAAAATGCATGTTTTATTGTGTGTTACGCCAACACATGTGTGTTGTGAGTTCACTTTTCGACCTAGAACCAAGTCCATGTTAGGGCCAACATGAATATCTTTGAGGCAGCACCTAGTTTGCTATTTTTCCAGCCATTCTTCAATTGTTGAAAACCAAACAAAAACCAGTCGTGCTGGAAAATGAATATATAACCTATGCCAGCTGCTGCCACAGGATACCAATATAGTGCCCTGAAATTCAGTATTATAAAGCCCCAAAAGAACTAAAATGGCACACATCACTATACATCCAAACAAATAAGCAAACTCTGTGAAATAAAGTCCAGAAACATAAAATGTCAGTTCAATATTATGTGCATATAATGATTATAAATTCAAACTTATAGTCGTGCTCTGTGGATTACAATAGTGCAACTTCAAATGATATATCAGCATGTCATGTTCCAGTCCCTCCACACCATACCTGTAGGTGGTTCCCCAATACACACCACACTCACCAGAGAAATCTGACCCCATGTGTTAGCAAGGGAGTCAAAAAAGTGCACAAGGTATCCACTGGAAGGTATGCACCCAATCTTCCAGGATATCCGGACCCTTATGCATCACTAGCGGTCACTTGCCAAGTTTGGTTAATAAACAAATGAAGTTAAGGGAGAAAAAGCCATTTATGGTGAAAACACCTTTTTTTATTAGGAAAAAAAATAATCCAATGCATGTATTAATAGGAGTGTGTACACAAAATAGGAAGAACTGCTGTGTGCAATCAGCGTGCGCTCCACCGAGTGGATGTTACATAGTTAGTCAGGTTGAAAAAAGACACAAGTCCATCTGGCTCAAACAATAAAAAACAAAAATAAAAAGTGCTGTCACAGAAGTCTTTGCCTACGCGTTTCATTATTACTATGCAACCTCCTCAGGAGCAGACAAAAACTGGCTTCACTCTGTTCTTCACTATATATATATATATATATAAACCCCCACCTATATAACCATACTAAGAGTTGCTGCCTTCTTACCAAACATAGCTATTGCACATATAATTCCCTTATCTTCTCACAAGATAGCACAACAGCATATGATCTTAATGTCTCAGTATGTTATTATACATTCTTACATCTATTTAACAATACCAATATACCTATGCCTTATGCCCCATATACAGCGCCATCTTGTGTGGATGTAGGGCAAACACAGCAAAAACCTATTTTGACTTCCCCATTTAAAGGGTAACTCCACTTTCGTGGGGAAAAAATATCAGCAAATAAAGAAAAAACAATAAAGCGTGTACAATTGCGACACAAATCATGTTGTAATTGAATGTTATTAAAAATGACCTTTCCTTTTCAATCTTCAGCTGCTGTTATTTTCTGAAAATGCAATGCAATATTATCTACCTGGAGCTCTTCTGTACACAGAATGTGTACTGACTACATCCCAGAAACATCATTTCCTGCTTGTGTGATTGGCTCACCATTTTTCCCAGAAGTCTGTACTAAGATACAAGTCAGATTTCTGGTATCCCCTGCCACAAAAATGTCATTTCTGGTGAGATACTCCTAATAGGAACACATCTAAAGTAATACAGGCCAAGCAGATTTCCTCATTAGAGCCCTGCAACTGCCACAGCTGACAGATACTATGAAACCACTCCCATGAGACCCACCCAGCCCAGGGGCACAGAGGAGCAAACCATGATTTCTTCAGAATAACAAAAGGTAAGAATCTGCAACCAAGTTTGTTAAAATCCTTGCAATGTACATACTGTAGATCACCCAGAGGGGAATGTTTTTTTTTTTCTCAACAAAAGTGGAGTTACACTTTAAAGTATAAAAAAAAAATATTGCAAAGGAATACAGGTATAATAATATGTAAATCACATTAAATACAACAAATATAAAATATGCAAATATTGATAAAACCATACAAAAATACATTGTTAAAAATAGTATTTAAAAAAAAATGTCAAAAGGAGGGTTCCAAAAACATGTAAATAAATAAATAAATACATATATTCTGCAAATTGCTACATTTCTATTTTTTCTTTCTAATTATTGAAATAGTTGGTTCCACCATGGTAATTTATTTATTCATATTGGAGGATCACCTACTGGGATGGTGTGGAGCCACTGAGTTGGAACATGGCACACTGATATATAATCTGAAGTTGCACCATTGTTATTGGACAAAATCCCAGAGCACAGCTACGAGATTACATTTATTATCATTCTATGCACATAACATTGGACTGACTCTTTGGGGTTGTTTTTCTAAAACTGGAGAGTGCAAAATTTGGTGTAGCTCTTTTTTTTTTAATCAAAACTTAATTGAACAAGCTGCAATT